>NC_057747.1:21427603-21449806 GCF_004010195.1 Chiloscyllium plagiosum | reverse complement strand
CTGTTTTATTGCCGTACGAACGAAACCGCATTGACTACATGAATCTCATTTGCTGCCGGTAAGTTGGGTGGTGACACTGCATGACATTGGGGAATGTGGTGATTAAGCCTGGCTCTGAATAGTTAAGAACGCAGGGGCTGGGGGTGGACTGGCAGTGATCTGTTTGCTGACCATTTGATAGTTGTTTGGATTTAATCCCAAAGGAGATGTGAACCAAGATGGCGGACTGGGGAGGAGGCGAGTGAGGAGAGACAGTGTTGTCATGACTGAAATAAAATATGACCCAAAACTGACGAGAAATAAATAATCCATCACCCTCTGTGACTCATCTGTTCTCTCAAGTGGGCTTTGGTAACTGGAGCGGACTGGGGGATAAGGTGGCCTAAGGCAAGTTTCTGACTCTCTCTCTTTCAGTCGTTTCACCAACTGGTTCAAGACCCCCAAGCCGTAATCGGAATAACGAGATGCCTGGCGATGAGGAGCTTGGATTTGAGGCAGCTGTGGCTGCGTTGGGTAGGTCAACGTTTGTTTCCGCTGTTAACACAGCGACACTAAATTGTAACCAAAGCGAAATACTGTGGCTGCTGGAAATGTTGAACAAGCAGAGAGAGAACCCTAGAGAAACTCAGCGGGCCTAGCAGCATCTGTGCAGAGACAGAATCGGAGTTAATGTTGCAAGTCCATTATGACCCTTCCTCATATCTGGATTCAAAATGTTGACAGCCAATTGTGTTTATATAGAGCCTTTGTAGTAAGATACTCTTCAAGGCACTTTGAATCGTAGTATTAGAATCCCTACAGTGTGGAAGCAAGCCATTTGGCCCATCAAGACTACACTAACCCCTCCAAAGAGCATCCCACCCAAACTCACCCTGTCCCTACCCCATAACCCTGCATTTCCCATGGCTAATCCACCTAACCTACACGTAGAGTCCTAGAGCACGGAAACAGACCCTTGGGTCCAACCAGTCCATGCTGACCATAATCCCAAACTAAACCGGTTCCACCTGCCTGCTCTGGCCCATTTTCCCTCTGAACCTTATCCTATTCATGTATCCATACAAATGACTTTTAAATGTTGTAATTGGACCTGCATCCACCACTTCCTCAAAGTTCATTCCACATGCAAGCCACCCTCTGTATAAAACATTTGCCCCTCATGTCTTTTTTTTTAAATCTCTCTTCTCTCATCTTAAAAATGTGCCCCCGGTCATGAAATCCCCCAATCCTAGGGCAAAGGCAGATACCATTAACTCTATCTATACCCCTCATTATTTTATAAACTTCCATCAAGTCGCCTCTCAACATCTTATGCTTCAGAGAAACAAGTCCCAGCCTATCCAGCCTTTCTTTATAACTCAAACCTTCCACACCCGGCAACATCCTGGTAAATCTCTTCTGAAGCCTCTCCAGCCTGATTATACCCTTCCCATCATTGGGCAGCCCAGAAGAGGGCTCACCAATATCCTGTACAACCTCAACATCACTTCCCAGCTCCTATACTCAAAGGGCTGAGCCATGAAGGCAAGTGTGCCAAATGCCTTTTTAACCACATTGTCTATATGTGACGCAAACTTCAAAGGTTTATGTACCCTGTTGTACAACACTACCCAATACCCTACCATTTATTGTATAAGGCCTACCCGTGTTTGCTGTACAAAAATACAATGCCTCACATTTATCCGTCTACCATTTTTCAGCCCATTTGATCAAAGCTCCCCCTGTAATCTTACAAAAAATCTTGGAGGAAACCGATGCAGATATGAGGAGACTGGGCAAACTCCACACAGTCAGTCAGCCGAGGGTGGAATTGAACCTGGGTACCTGATGCTGTGAGGCAGCAGTGCTAACCACTGAGCTGCCATGCCGTCCACTTCACAGGAAATTTGTCAATTGAAATATGAGCAACATGGGGAAATGTTAGGTGGAATGACCAAACTCTTGATGGAAAAAGGTACACTTGAAGCAATCTTCTAGGAGGAACGTGAGGTTGAGAGCCAGAGAGAGGTTCCTGAACTTTATGCCCCATCAGCTAAAGGCACAGCGAGCAATAATATACTCAACACAAAGAGCTGTGGATGCTGGCAACCGGCAACAGAAAGGGGACAAACAAGCAGGTCAGGCAGGATCTGTTCTGACGGAGGATCACTGGATTCGAAACATCAATTGTGTTTCTCCTTCTGTAGATGCTGCCAGACCTGCTGAGTTTCTCCAGCAATGGCTGTTTTTGTGCCCAGCTCATAATGATGAACTGATGAAAATCAGTGATGCCTGAAGAGGTCAGAGTTAGAGCAGTGTCTCTGTCCAGCAGGTTACAGAGATACAGACTGAGGAATTAGGAACAGGAGGAGGCCTTTCAGCCCCTCGAGTCTGTTCTGCTACCATTCAGTAAGATCATTGGATGATCAACGACATTTGGACCATATCCCTTCAATTTTTTGTTGAGCAAAGGTATTATCTATCTCAGGCTTAAACCGAACAACTGAGCCAGCATCCACTGCTGTTTTTGAGAGTTCTAAACCTTTCCCACCCTTTGTGAAAACGAGGACGAAAAATGTTTAAATTGGTGGCTTATTAAGAAGCAGGTGTAGGATAGTGAACACAAAGCTAGTGGATGATTAGGAATTTATTTACGCTGCTCAGTTATAATTCAAAATCCATTTTAAAAAACATTGAACAACGTAATTCCAATCTCATTGGTCACCGACTAACCATTACCAGATCAACGATATTGCAATTTTTTTTGGTTTTGTTTATGGCTTGAAACAATTAGTTTTAGATGAAATGTATTCGAATATAACTAAAGTTTCCAGACATATGAAATTGAACATTTTGTAACTTTTAAAATATCTTACATGGGATGTGGGTGTCCCAGGCTGGGCAGCATTTATTGCCTGTCCCTAGTTGTCCTTGAGAAGGTGGTGTGGTGCTGGAAAAGCACAGCTGGTCAGGCAGCATCAGGAAGGGCTTATGCCCGAAACGTCGATTCTCCTGCTCCTCGGATGCTGCCTGGCCTGCTGTGCTTTTCCAGCACCACATCTCCAGCATCTGCGGTCATCACCTTCTTCTTGAGAAGGTGGTGGTGAGCTGCCTTCTTGAACCGCGATGAGGAGATGCTGGTGTTGGACTAGGGTGGACAAAGTTTGAAAATCACACAACACCAGGTTATAGTCCAACAGGTTTATTTGGAAGCACTAGCTTTTGGAAGGAGCAGCACTCCAAAAGCTAGTGCTTCCAAATAAATCTGTTGGACTATAACCTGGTGGTGTGTAATTTTTAACATCTTGAACTGCTGCAGTCTAAGCGCTGTAGGCAGATCCGCAATGCCGTGAGGGAGAATGTTCCAGGATTCTGACGCAGCGTCAGTAAAGGAACAGCGATCTATTTCCAAGCTGGACTGGTGAGTGGAGTTTGCAGATGGTGTTCCCGTGCAACCACGACAAAGAATTCTTCCAAGTTAGTCGCAGATGTGGACGGTGCTGTCGAACCTGCCTTGGTGCATTGTGATAGTACTATCTTGCAGCTGGTCCACACTGCTGCCATTGTGCATTGGTGGATATGGGAGTGAATGTTTAAAGTGGTGAGTAGGGTGCCTGTTTAACAGGATATAGTGTCCTGGACAGTGTTGAGTTTCTGCCGCAGTTAGAGCGGCGCTCATCCAGGCAAGTGAGGGAGCATCCCGTCTCACACTTTTTATAGATGGTGGGTCAGGGCTGGGGAGGGAGCGGCTGTGAGCTTAAAGTAACAAGGTACTATTATTGTCCCCGAAAACCTCAGCCTTCCTGCAGGTAGATCTCACAGTTTTCTCTATTTCTGCCTGTCTTTCCCCAGGAATGAAAACCACGGTCAGTGAGGCAGAGCATCCGCTGTTATGTGAAGGTACCAGGAGAGAGAAAGGAGACCTTGCACTTGCCCTGATGATTACGTACAAAGATGACCAAGCTAAGCTTAAAAAAGTACGCACAGTGGCGAGATCTGTATTGGTGCTGGTTTGTGGGTGGGAGCTCTCCCGCGAGATATTGTTAGAACAATTCGAGGCATAGAAAGCGATAAATCAGTCCGTTGGATACCTGCTGGTTCTGTCTACGTGCCCTTGCTCGATCCTTTCACGTTCCCTTCCTTCGAGTGCCTATCCAATTGCCTTTTGAAATCATCAATATGCTCCATTTCCACGACCCTTGTTGGCAGTGAGTTTGTTACAACGCACTGCGTTAATAAAGCGTCTTCCTCACATCTCCCATTTTCCCAAAATCTAAAGTCTGTGTCCTCTTGTCCATGAACCGTCATGCATATGGGAACCATTTCAACTTGTGGACCTTATCTCAACCTCTTCTTGTCTCTCTCACATTTATCAAAAGTTCCTTCATCTCCTTTGCTCCATGGAGGACAAACACCAGGATCTCCAACCTAACCGCAGTCACATTGGTGGCTCACTGGGAGAATTCTCACCTGCGGGAGGCCTGGGTTCCATTCCCTGCCAATTCCCAGCAGGCCTTTCTTTCAAAGGGCTCTTGTGGTAGTGTCCCCACGTTTTGAACCAGAAGCAAAGTCAGAAATTGCTGTAAAAACTCAGCAGGTCTTGGCAGCATCTGTGGAGAGAAAGCAGAGTTAATGTTTCGGGTCCGGTTCTGAAGAAGAATCTAATCCTAATCCTAACCCTTCCTCAGAACTGGGTCACCGGACCCAAAATTTTAACTCTGCTTTCTCTCCGCAGATGCTGCCAAGACCTGCTGAGTTTTTACAGCATCAGCAGCTCTTTGGGTTCTTTTGAGGTAGGCGGTCTGGGGGAGGGGGGGTTCAAGTCCCATCTGCTCCAGGGGTATGTAATAACCTGTCTGAACAGGTTGTTGAGAAAATACAGCAAACTTTGTTTCAACCAGCAACTTATAAACTGGCGCTCTTGATAAACTGGGAAAAATTATATACCTCAAATACAGCAAAGTTTACTGTATTATTCTGTCCAATTATTATGGTTTTAAAATTTGTTTACCTCAATGTAAACATACTTGTGTTGAATTGAATGACCACACGAAATATCAACAGTTAATTCAATTTTGAGTCACCGTCTCCTCAAATACCAAGAACCATTGCGCTGTCCGAGTGTAGGGAAATCTCGATTATCCGAACAAGATGAGCGGGCACTATTTCGTTCGGATAATTGATTATTCGGTTAATCGATTAAATGCCTTTCCTCTGGGGCTCGGAGCTTTTTAAAGTCTGCTCCCCATTCAGGAGACTGCAGCAACTCTCAGTGCATGAGACGCCAACCTCGTCCCACGCCCCCAACCCCGTCCAACATCGCCCCAAACCCCATCCAACACCGCCCCCTTTGGGGCAGCCGAACTGGACACCAACAATAAGACTGCTGCAGCTGCTTTTGTGGGGCCAGTCTCCAAATCGCGCGTGCACACACGCACACAGCCACAGCCACAGCCATAGCCCCATACACACACACAACTTTTTACTGAAACTTTTTGACAGGTTCCACCTTTGCCCTGTACAGGACAATGTTGGAGAGATTATCTGGGCTCGAGGGGGTTGGGGTTTAGGGTACACCCCTGTGTAGAACTCCAGGGAAAGTGTGGGGAGAGAGAGAGGGCAGACAGTCAGACATTTGGAGACAGTGCCTGTTTAATCACTGCAAACAAAAGACACGAACACTGTTGGAAACACGTCTTTGGTGTAATGTTTCCATCGGGACCTCGAGATCTCCTTCGGATAATCCGATATTCGGATAATTGGTATTCGGATAATCGAGGTTCCTCTGTAGTTAGTTGTGGGTGCGAGTGAGAAGGCTCTCTGTTGGTAAGTTTTATTTAAGGTAAAGTTACATTATTATTTAAATGATCTATGCTGTAAATAAAGTGTTAACAGTGAGGTGTGTACCCCTGCATTATGTTTCTATTCTTTAGTGTCAGTTTTTACGTTTATTATCTGGAACATAATTGCCACACTCTTGGTCCATAGGCTCGGGATAATAAAACAAGTTATTGTAGTGTTTTTTCTAGCTAAAATAAAATGCCCGTCCCTTAGGAGAGGTTGGCATGTAGGCAATAATTTTACCAAGTTATCGAGTGTTATACAATGTAAATAAAAAAGATATTAAACAAGGTTCTTTGTCAATGGAATACTTCCCTGAGGGACTCCTTGTCAACTTTGATTTCAACCTTGTCACAAACCCCCACCCCCGAGTTAAAACTCTGTCCCATTTGCTAAGTATCAGTTGTAGTTGCTCTGAGCTGTGTACAGATCAAGTTCAGTTGCTGACGCTGAAATTTGAGCTGTTAGCATGTGCCAAATGGCTGGTGAGAATTTTACCCTGTAGTATTACACAGAGCATGACTCTCTCAATGAGATTTTCCATTTATGTTTGAGCAGAATTCTTTGAAGGTGTCAGTAATCTGTGCTTGTGGAATCCAGGAGAAAGCGAGGACTGCAGATGCTGGAGATCAGAGTCGAGACTGTGGCGCTGAAAAAGCGCAGCAGGTCAGGCAGCATCTGAGGAGCAGGAGAGTCGATGTAGTATTACACAGAGCATGACTCTCTCAATGAGATTTTCCATTTATGTTTGAGCAGAATTCTTTGAAGGTGTCAGTAATCTGTGCTTATGGAATCCAGGAGAAAGCGAGGACTGCAAATGCTGGAGATCAGAGTCGAGACTGTGGCGCTGAAAAAGCGCAGCAGGTCAAGCAGCATCTGAGGAGCAGGAGAGTCGATGTTTTGGGCAAGAGCCTTCATCAGGATTCCTTATGCCTGAGATGTTGGTTCTCCTGCTCCTCAGATGCTGCCTGACCTGCTCAGATGCTTTTCCAATACCACACACTCGACTCTTGCAGAATCTAGGTGTCTGGCAAAAAACGAAAGTCACAGGGATCCTAGGTGAGAGAAGATGAGTACTGTTACTCAGTGAGTTATTGTAATTGAGGTTAGACAGTGTGAAAGGGCAGTGGAACCCAGTTCAGTCATATGCTCTGTCCTCTTGTCCACTGATTTACTAACTGCATATCAGCGTTGTCAGCTCCATTTCAAATCTTCTCGGAGGCCTTGTGCTGCACCAAAAAGATTTGAAACACCTCCAAAAAGATTTGCCATTGCAAAAGGCCAAAATGTGTTGTCTCTAGGAAGGCCATGTCGCTATCCCTCAGCAGAATGTGGACTGAGTGTGACTTTCAAGACAGGAAGAATGCCTTATTGAAACACAGGTTTCTGAGGGGTTTGACAGGCTAGATATGGAGACATTGTTTACCAAGTGGGCGAGGGACCAGACGGCAGTGTCTCAGAAAAAGATTGCACATTTAAGACCAAGGTGGGGAGGAATTTCTTCGTTAAGGGTGGTAACTCTGTGGAATGTCTTTGTTTTTCCACTGCAGAGGACTGTCAAAGCTGGCTCATGAATTATATTCGAGGCTGATATAGACTTTTAATCAGGAAGGGAATCGGGTTATGGAGAGTGGCAGGAAATTGGTGTTAAGGGTGATCAGGTCAGCCGTGGTCTCGTTGGATGGTGGAGCAGGCCTGATGGGCTGAATCGCCTCCGTCAGCTCATATGTTTAATGGTCTTAGGGAGCCATTATCTCGGCTGTAGGCCCAGGTATTTGCAGGGGTCTTTATTTTTCAAACAGAGTGATCTCGTTCTAGATTCTGGACAAGTTGCTGGACAGAGAGAGCCAAACGCACAAACCTCAAACCCTGAGCTCCTTCTACTCCTCCAGTAAGCCGATGGCTACCGGTCAGAAATCTCCATCGAAGCACGCATCGCAGACAACTTCGAATGTCCATCAGATAACGAGTGCATCATCAACGCCTCAGCAAGCTAGTGTGACAGCTCCGGTGCAGAACCCTCCTGCGGAGAACTTTCCAGAAGGGTCCACGCAAGGTATGATTTCCCTTTTTTTATTTCGTCCTCTGTTGCCTGCCTTCCTCCCACAAATTATTCCGTTAATAAACTGTCATAACTCTTTAAATAACTGTTGGCGCTGGAAATTGAACACCAAGTGCTGGAGAAACTCAGCAGGTCTGTGGAGAGAGAAATAACATTTTGAGCTCTGTATGAGTTGTCTTCAGATCTTCAGTTCTGAGGAAGAGTTGTGCAGGGGTTGAATTGTTAGCTCCGTACAGATCCTGTAGCAGCTGCTGGGTTTCCCCAGCATTCTCCATCTTTACGTCCTATTTTTAAAATAAGTATTCTGAGCTCCGTTTCAGAATGTGCTTCACAGATTCACAGACATGTAGCAGAGCAGCAGAAGGCCTTTCGGCCCATTGCGCCCTCCCCGACTCCACATATAAGCATCATTAGCTAGTGCCAATCTCCTGCTTTCCCCCCATATCCCTGTAAACCAATTTAATCCAAATAATCATCCAGTTCCCCTGAGTACTTGTGTTGAGTTTGCATCTACCGTCCCTCCACTCAAGGCATTCCATGGGCAGAAGTGGGTACTCCAGATGCTGGAGATTGGAGTCCAGATTAGAGTGGTGCTGGAAAAGCGCAGCATGTCAGGCAGCATTCGAGGAGCAGGAAAATCGACGTTTCGGGCAAAAGCCCTTCATCAGGAATGATTCTCCTTCCTGATGAAGGGTTCCTGCCAGATGTGTTGATTTTCCTGCTCCTCGAATGCTGCCTGACATGCTGCGCTTTTCTAGCACCACTCTAATCTTGACTGTAATGCATTCCACACCCACTCACCCCCACTTCAACTTGAAAGCACAACCTCCCTGTTTGATGGTGCCTGTAACATGACTTCAGGGCGAAGGGTCTGGGCTGCACTTTAGGCACGGCTTTGCTCTGAGCTCAGAGTCAAGCCTGTATAATAAGAGGTCATGGACGCGGTGGGGACTGAAATGGTAGAACATTGGGTTCACTCAGATGCCAGTGTCCCTCTCAACTTCACTTTTAGCTATTTCAATACAGTTCATGAAGTGCGCATAATTTCCTACCTCCATTCCTATTTCTAGTATTTTTATTCATTTATGCAATTAACATGGGTTGCATACCACCTTAAAGTCACACCAGGGTATTTATTATTGTACATTTGAGGGGCTATGAGAAATAGCTGGTGGGAGTGAGTTGATAAAGCACTGGAAAAGGCAATGCTATTTGAATGGTCACTTGAGTTAGCATTGAGAGTATAGGAGACTATGGGGAGGGGTTTTGAAATATACAAGTTGACACGGAGTTGGAATTCTGAAGGTCATGAGGGACAGGCATGGGGATATGGATAAGATCTTTTGAACTCACCTGTCAGAAGGTTACTGAATGCCATAGCATAGAACACACTCATCTGAGAGACTCTTAACCTTGAGTCATAGTAAAACTGACCAGACCTGATGAAAACAGCCAGACACTCGAGAGCGAATGTTACAATACGAGGCCAGCTTGTCCATGTTATTGTAACAGCAGGCACTTTGGCGTTGAAGTGGTAACTCTCAGTGGCTTTTAAGTAGCTGCTAGTCAATTTCAGAGGAGCGATGGCAAGAAGTGGTAGCGTTTGGGGTATAAACAGGAAATACTAGAAATTCATAAAAGCACAATACTGTGGAGGGTGGAAATCTGAAATAAAGGTAGGAAGTGTGAGAGAAACTCAGCAGGTTTGGAGACATCTGGGTAAAGAGAGGGGCAGAGTTAACATTCTGAAAACAATGCCTCGTATATGGAGGTGAATTTAACTTCAAAACATTGCTGTAGAGCAGTGTGGGATATCCCACTGCTGTTAAATGTGCTATATTAATGCGGGTTGTTGTTATACAGGGCTGGCAGCACATGAATGGCTTAGGTTTGCAAAATATCTGTTCAGCTTGGCAACAGTCCATTCCTCTCCAGAATATGTGATGGGGACCAGTCTTAGAGAGAAGGAACAGCTTGAATGATTTTGATAACCTTTATCAAATCTCCTCCCTGCTGTTTTATCTCTGAAGAAAGCAGGCAACTTGTTCAAGTTGTCAAAGTTTCTCAACCCTGGCACCATTCTCGTTTAACCTGTCTATATCCCTCTGCAGACTTTGTGTTGCCATCGCCAATTGCGTTTCCACCTATATCTGTGTCATATATAGTATATGTAGTACTTTAACTTTCCTCATCCAAGTCTTCAGTACTGGGAAAGAGGAAGGTAGCGTAGCAAATTGTGTTGGATAAAAATTGCAGCAGCTGGTTGGGCTGCTCTTCGGTACAGACTCAATGGGCTGACTGGCCTCTTTCCACCCTGTAGGGATGCTATGGTTAGCACCGCAAAGACCTTCCCTTTTAGAAAGTGGTCATGCCACCTTGCATCCCCTAGCGATGAACCAGCCGCTTTGCTGTTCAGGCACTGAGTGCATTATCGGATCCATCCCCTCATTATAGTCACTGCTGGAGCTTGTACTGTCCTTGTGCATCACAAACCAAAGCGCATTCTATGGGACTTTATTGGATTGGATTGTATGATACCCATCAAGTAGTGAGAAACTGCCCCGTTCCATCAATGCCGACACTGGCATTATAATAAACTTTTCATTTCTTGCAAGGAAGTCCCAGTTCTTAACTGGAGACAATCCCACGGCAATATGCTACTGGAACTAAAGATTTTGTTACACCATAATTATAACTTAAACATCTAGTCAGAGAATTGTACTTTACTGCAAAACTAAACCGGTGTTTTGGCTGCAGCAATTGTATGTAACTACTTCCCCATTGGGAGTTGGGGTGCTAGAGGGAAGGCAGCCAGGATTCAGCTCCTGTACATGCAGGGCAGAGCATGTGGAGCCTTCTGTAGCAGTGAGAGCTTAAGATGGTGCAAGCTGCCATCAGACTGCGAGGGGTCTGTATTCAGTGGTTTGCGCCAACAGTCTGCTTTAGGAACACTTAGATTTTCCACATTGTGCTGGTCCCTCAGAAATACTGCACAGCCAGTCCCAGTCAATAACAAGGACATGTCACAGACCTAGCGGTGGAATGTCTTGTTCAGCCTCTGGAGATTGCTGTCAGGGCGAGCCCCTTGGAAGGACTGAGGGTCTGGTGGAGTGCTGGCAAAGTCTTTCCCCTGGGGTCGGGGAGTCCAGAACTAGAGGGCATAGGTTTAGGATGAGAGGGGAAAGATATAAAAGAGACCTACGGGGCAACTTTTTCACGCAGAGGGTGGTACATGTATGGAATGAGCTGCCAGAAGAAGTGGTGGAGGCTGGTACAATTGCAACATTTTAAAAGGTATTTGGATGGGTATATGAGTAGGAAGGGTTTGGAGGGATATGGGCCACGTGCTGGCAGGTGGGACTAGATTGGGTTGGGATATCTGGTCGGCATGGACGGGTTGGACCGAAGGGTCTGTTTCCATGCTGTACATCTCTATGACTCTATACTATGATCTTGGCTGAGGGTATAGTCTTCGAGGAGAAAGTGAGGACTGCAGATGCTGGAGAGTCGGAGTCAAAAAGTGTGGTGCTGGAAAAGCACATCAGATCAGGCAGCATCCGAGGAACAGGAGAGTTAACATTTCAAGTTTATGCTCAAAACGTTGACTCTCCTGCTCCTCGGATTCTGCCTGACCAGCTGTGCTTTTCCAGCGCCACACTTTTCAACTCTGATCTCCAGTGTCCACAGTCCTCACTTTCTCCATATCCTTCCAAACCTTTCCATTCATGAACTTATCTAAATGTCTTTTAAACACGGTAACTGTGCCCACATCCACCATTTCATTCCACACACGAACCACGCTAATGTATAAAAGAAATTTCCCCTCGTGTATCTTCTAAATGTTTCTCCTCTCACTTTAGAAATGTGCACTTTTGTCTTGAAATCCCCCGTCCTAGGGAAAAGACATGTAAAACAAACCGTGACAGAAGTTTCCTAATATTTAGATTGCACTTGCGTGGGGCCTGATAAAACTGACAGGATTGGTAATCTTTATTCAGGAGTGTCTTCTCTCTAGGATTTGTGTACTGAATGTAAATTAATTTGTTCTTTACTTATTGAAATTCTGCTCTGAGTTCTCCTTTAAGGTGTCTCTTTGAGATTGTTGCATTTTCCTTATATAAAAGATTGCTCTCAAATTTCAGGTGAGGGGAAATGGTGAACCTGAAGCAGGTTGATGGGTAGGCACAAGGAAATGAGATACTTGTCTTTATTAGTCGGGGCATTGAGTACAAGAGCAGGAAGGTATTAATGGAGCTGTATACCAGGTAGGTTACTGGGACACCCACCGCCCCGTGTTTGAACACTTCCAACTCCCCGTCCCACTCCGTCAAGGACATGCAGGTCCTGGGCCGCCTCCATCGCCAAACCATTACCACCCGACACCTGGAGGAGGAACGCCTCATGTTCTGCCTTGGGACCCTGCAACCACACGGGATAAATGTGGATTTCAATAGCTTCCTCATTTTCCCCTCCCCCCCACATTATCCCAGTCCCAAGCCTCCAACTTGGTACCGCCCTCCAGATCCGTCCATCACTGCCCCCCTTGACCTATCACTTTCACCCCCACCTTTATCCACCTATCATATTCCCAGCTACTGTCCCCCCCGCCCCATGCCCCTCCATTTATCCCTCAGCCCTGGCCAACAAGCCTCATTCCTGATGTGAAGGGCGAAACGTCAATTTTCCTGCTTCTCGGATGCTGCCTGACCTGCTGTGTTTTTCCAGCGCCACAATCTCGACTCTGATCTCCAGCATCTGCAGTCCTCACTCTCTCCTACTGGATACGGTGGACAGTTCTGGTCACCGCACAATAGGAAGGACGTGATTGCTCGAGAGAAGGTGCAGAGGGGCTTCACCAGGATGTTTCATGGCCTGGAGAGATTCAGTATTGAAGGGAAACCAGACAGGCTGTGGCTGTTTGCTTTAGAGCAGAGAACGCTGGGGGTGGATAGCTGGTTCTGAGGGGCATAGATGGGGTGGATAGGGTGAAACTTTCTCCTCAGTGGAGGGGTCAGTAATCAGGGTGCACTGTTTCAAAGTGAGGAACAGGAGATTTAGAGGGGATTATTGTTGAATCTTTTTCACCCAGTGGGTTGCGAATATCTAAAAGTCACTATTTGAAAGGGGGTAGAGATGATATTTAGATGAATACTTGACAAACCTTGACATACAAGGCTACGGACCCCGTGCTGACAAATTGGAGATGAAGTGATGGATGTTTAATGACCAGCGCACCACCTGGTAAGGGTAACAATCTCCTTGCTGTTGGTTTCAGTCTTTTGACAGCTCCCTTCAGTGCATCATCTTGAGATTCTAGTTGACCCAGTCATGGCTTCTGGCCCTGTGTTTGGTTTGTCATAAAGACCGTATCTGGTGCTCCCGATGTGGTCTTCTCAACATCGGGGAGACCAAATGTAAACAAAGGGAATGTTTTGCTGAGCTGGGCCTGTAGGGTCTGACCGGACTGCCCAGTCACCGCCCATTTTAATTCCCCTTCCCACTCTCTTTCTGACATGACCATCCTTGGCCTCCTCC
Source organism: Chiloscyllium plagiosum (assembly GCF_004010195.1). Taxonomy (NCBI): domain Eukaryota; kingdom Metazoa; phylum Chordata; class Chondrichthyes; order Orectolobiformes; family Hemiscylliidae; genus Chiloscyllium; species Chiloscyllium plagiosum. The sequence continues at coordinate 21,436,389 of NC_057747.1, read as the reverse complement.
ATTGCCACAACGAAACAAACCGCAAATTGGAGGAACAACACTTCATCTTCGGCTTGGGCAGCCTACAGCCCAGAAGACTTCAACATTTAAGTTCTTCAAATTCAAATAACTTCCCTTCCTGTCCCCCGACTCCCTTCCCAGCCCCTCCCCGCCCCCCTTCCATTCCTCTCATTGACCCATTTAGCTACCCACCGGATTCAATCCTCACATCAACCAACCAGGTCATACCCTCTACCTGTGTTCATCTAGCCTCACCTCATTACCCTTCCCCCTCCCTACCCGCTTTACCTGCAGCTCCCCTTACACTCAGCCCCAATCCTGAAGAAAGGTTACACCCAAAAGTTTGACTTCTCCACCTCCTGATGCTGCCTGGCTTGCTGTGTTCTTCCAGCCTCTTGCCTGACTACCTTCGATTCCAGCATCTGCAGTTTTTTTTTGTCTCTAATGAAGACTGTCTGCGTCCATCTTCTCCAATGTCCACATCGTGTCTCTGCATGTGTTGTTGGTACCCTCATTCACCTCTTTGTCATCTCTACCCTTGTGTTGCCCTTGGTCAGTTAGTTGTATTTTGGTCTCAATGAGCATCTGATTCAAAACTCTGCAGTCTGACTCGAGTGAGCCATGCTAACTGACCAGCCCTGAGCTTTCTGACCAAACCACACTCACTATAAAAAAAACCCTTGACACGTCACCATAAAGATGATATTTCGAGCCCTGCTTGTCTCCCCTCTGTCTCTGTAGCTGCCAGTCCAAGAATTCTCATTGCCCAGACCCTGGCTCCCTGTGTGTTCCCTTCTCTTTAATTTTTCATGGTTACCAAGCTCTTGACTCTTAAATTCTCTCTGGGGAAGGGCAATAAGTGGCTGACCAGCTGGGGATGCTCACATCCCAGGAACCAATTTTTTAAAAAGTGAAAGTACATATCTTGCACAAGGATGGAGTTCAGGTTTGCTCTCCTTTCCATTCCGAAAAGATCAAACATGCACCACGGGATATATCCGAAATGGGATTTTGTCAACTTCTCTGGAGTAGCTGTGGGAACAGACAAATCTTCCCATTGGTGGGTCTGAGGACCATGCCTGTCCAGTAGTTACAGTAGTTTCATCCCCGTATATAGATGGCAGTTTCTTTCTTGAACATAGGTCTGAGCTAAATTAGCATTCAAATCACGGTGTCTTACGTCAATGGTTTAGATTAGATTAGATTCCCTACAATATGGGAACAGGCCCTTCGTCCCAACAAGTCCACACTGACCCTCCGAAGAGTAAACTATCCAGATCCATTCCCCTACTCTATATTTACCCTGTCCTTATTTTCAAATCCAAAGGCAAAGTCTTGCCCATCACCATCTCTGTGAATTGAAAAGTGTGGCGCTGGAAAAGCGCAGCAGGTCAGTCAGCATTCGAGGAGCAGGAAAATCGATGTTTCGGGCATAAGCCCTTCTTCAGGAATCACCATCTCTGTGAAGACTGTCCTTTTGACCTACACCCTGGAATCACACTTTGTTCCATCAAAACTTAATGTGGCTTAAAGTGTGTTGGTCTCTCGTGTTGCTTTTCAGCTCTCCGATGGAATACTTGAATTGAAATGAACTTATTATCACGTGTCCTGAGGCACAGTGAAAAGCTTTGCCTTGCGAGGAATACAGGCAGATCACATCGTTAAATAGCATAGATAAATAAAAATAGGTAAACAGCGGCAAAAACCTAAATACAGGTACAGTCGAATGTTAAGAGTCTGTGAGTCCGTTCAGTATTCGAACAACTGTAAGGTAGAAACTTTTTCAAAATCGGCTGGTGCGTGTGTTCAGGCTTCTGTACCTTCTTCCCGATGGTAGAGGGTGTAGAAAAACATTGCCAGGGTGGGATTGATCTTTGAGAATGCTGGTGGCCTTTCCTTGACAGCGGGCCTGGTAGATGGATTCCATAGATGGGTGGTTGGCCTTTGTGATTGTCCGGGCTTGAATGGTACAGTTGCCACACCAGGTAGTGATACATCCAGACAGAATGCTCTCGATGGCACACCTATAAAATTTGGCAAGGGTATTCGCCATCGTGCCAAATTTCCTTGACACTCTCCACTCATTCCACCTCTGTGTTGTTAATGTGTGGGGTGTTCACTTTAAAGGTGTTTCATTATTTAAAGGTGCAACACCCATATGTGCATATTATATATATGTCTGTGTGTGTATATGTATATGTGGTCTGTGTAGTATGTAAGAGAGAGGTGGGGTTTTGTTCCAGACTAAATCTATCTGAGCAAGGGTGTTGCAAATGCATTCAAAGTGTTACTCTGATTAAAAATTAGTTTAATTTTTTAAAAAAATGATCAAAATTAAGTGTAACGGGTGGATTTTGGATGTTTTGTTTCACACTCTCCGTTCAGCAGGTGTTGCTGCTGGCTTTGTCTGACCTGGCTGAAAGCTATCTTTAGGTCGCTTTGCGATCGCTGCCTGTTTCGTTGACCTGCGTGCGCTTTTTTTGCTTTCACCTGCAGACAATGTTCAGCGCACACCCAGCGAAACTCCGAGCGAGTCGGGCACCTTCAAACAGGAGGGTAAAATCCCGAGTCGATTGACACTTGGCACCAGAGGTGGATACAATGGGAGGTGCTGGGGATCACCAGTCAGGCAGAAGAAGAAACACACAGGTAGGCCGAGTGTGCTGCTGCTGCTGCTCGCTCCCATCCGACTATCTCCTTTCCTTTGTAGTGCTCTCCCAGGAGTTGGAGTTGCCAGTCACTGTAAGGCAGCTTTTCCGAATTCTCAGTCTGGATGTAGGCTTGCTCGCTGAGCTGGAAGGTTCATTTTCAGACGTTTCGTCACCATACTAGGTAACATCTTCAGTGAGCCTCCAGACGAGGCTTCATCCGGAGACACCCTTAAGATGTTACCTAGTGTGGTGACGAAACGTCTGAAAATGAACCTTCCAGCTCAGTGAGCAAACCTACATCCAGAACCTCAATCTGAGCTACAAATCTTCTCAAAACTCGCTAATTCTTAGTCTCGCTGACCACTCTGTAATTTTAACCACACTGGAGTCAGTGCTACGTTTTTAACTCGGTCTCAAGCTAACCTTACAATTTCAGTCACTGGGTGAGTAATGTAGAGAAATGTCAGTGTCGTCCGTAGACTACCTGTGCCTGAGACTTCCCAATGTTCACAGTTTTCAGGAAGGACTGAAAAAGATGAAACTGTGGTGAGGATCTTGCATTCTCAGTGGTGTTTACTAAAAATATTTTAAAAATTTAAATTGCCTGCACCCACTCCCACCTTCTCTTCTCGTTCCGAAAGGAAACATGTTCAAAGTTTCCTCAGAGCAGTGAAATGCCTTCAGTATTTAACACAACTGATTGATCTTTACTTTCAAAGATCACAGCCAAAGGCAGGAATTGTTGGAGCAATCTTGGATCTCAATCCACCTTCGGTTTGACTAAAGATTTACCAGCTTGAGCTCAGGACTTGGAATGCTAACTCATCGTTCATGTCCCCTTTCACTGCCCTATCCATCACCCTAACCAGTCGTAGCCTAATTTCCTGAGTGCGGCCTGGATTTGATCCTGGTTTGTACAGTATTTGGTTTAATTCCTTCCTGAAGTGTGGGAAGTCCGGTTGAAACTCTCTACTGCATTTGAACTGAGTGAATTGCCAGACCATTCCAGGGAAGAGTCAACCACATTGCTATGGGTCTGGTGTCACATGTAGGCCAGGCCAAGCGAGGATGGCAGATTTCCTTCCCTGAAGAATTTTAGTGAACTAGATTTTTTTTTAAGACAGCCGGTGAAATAAAATTGTTACCATAACTGAGTAGTTTTGAAATTTGAACCCATGACCTCTGCATTTGAGCATAATGCAGAGTAGGCCATTCAGCCTATCGAGTGTGCCGTGCTAGTCAATGAGGTCACGGCTGATCTGATAACCCTCGCCATGACCTGGCTCTTCTCTTGAAACAAAAGATTGAAATTGTTGGAAAAGCTCAGCAGGTCTGGCAGCATCTGTGGAGAGAAATCAGAGTTAATGTTTCAGGTCCAGTCACCCAGCTTTTTCACCTTCAGTCTCTTTTCAGAATACAGTACTGGCTTATTTGATTCACATCTGAATTTATGACCCACAACTAAACCAAGATATAAAAGTTTGTATGCATATAATGTTAATGTTGATCTCTCTCTGCGCCTTCTCAGCAGCTATAACATGGTATGCTGCACTCTGTCCTCTTACCCTAATGCACTTGTATAGTACAATCTGCCTAAAGGAGAAAAGGGGGGGAGGGGGGGGGAAATGCAGATGCTGGAAATCAGAATCAGAGTCGAAGAGTGTGGAGCTGGAAAAGCACAGCAGGTCAGGCAGCATCCGAGGAGCAGGTGAATCGACGTTTTGAGCATAAGCCCTTCAGGAATCGCTCAAAACGTTGATTCTCCTGCTCCTCGGATGTTGCCTGACTGGCTGTCCTTTTCCAGCTCCACGATCTGCCTGTACAGCACATAAAACAATACAATTCACTGTACCTCAGTACACATGACAGTAATAAATCAAATCCGTGCTAAATGACGTGACTATGTTGTGATATGACGGGGTTTAACTGTGTCACCTAATATTAAGTTTTGTAACAAAATGGCAGCCTCAGCCAAACCCAACTATGGAAGGCTAAATGCTTTTAACATTATTGGATCGTTTTTACAGTGCAGTGGTTTAATTGTAAAATATAATCTACATTCGGTTACATTGTTTTGTTTCAAACAAAAAATGTTTGCTTATTTGGATTTTGATTGATTGGATGAGGAGAAATGCAAACTGCATTTTATTTATTGTCAGTTTGACTCAGCTGTTGTGGTTGTATTGGCTCCATTGGCAGCCATGGTGAAGTGACAAGAGACTGAAATCGCAGAATTGTTACAGCACACAAGGAGGCCATTCAGCCCATCATGTCTGCACTGACTCTCCAACCAGCACTTTAACTTGGTGCCATTCTTGATGGTTTGATCTATTGTTGTCACATGTACTTAACTGCAGTGAAAAGTTTTGTGTTGTGAGCAGTACAAGCAAATAATAGCCTATAAGGACATAAGGATCCTAGGGCTTAGACAGAATGTGACATGCAAGGTTACAGCTGCAAAAGAGATGAACAATGCAAGACCAACATTACTTGAAGTTCTCTAGCCCTTTACCCAAACAGCGAACCCCTTGCTGTGTGGAAAAAAAATGTTTTTCTCCGTGGCATTTGCAAAATCTCTTTAAATGTGTGCCCTTTTGTTCTTGACCCTTTTATGAGTGGGGACAGTTCCTCCCGATCTAGATCTCTCATGGTTTTGAAACCCTCCCATCAGATCTTTTCTTAGCTATTGTCTCTCCAAGGAGAACAGTCCCAGTGCACCTTCATGACGGTACGGTGTCAGCCTTGGGATGGGTTTTGGACATCGCCTCTGCACTCTGTCCAGTGCATCCTTCCGATGGTGTGATACCCAGAATGGTACCCAATACTCCAGCTGACTCACAATCTCTTGCTTTGGGAACAAAAGGTGTGGGGTGTTAGCAGGAAATGGCCTACTCCTGCTCCCATGTTTTTGTTTCTATCACTTTTACTTTGATGTTATCTTGGTGGAACATTAGTATTTAATGAATTGAGTGCTTGAATGTTGTAATATATTGTTATAGATCAGACCAAACCCCTCAAAATATTCTGAAGATAGTTTAGGCCGTAATGTTTTTTCTTATTTTAAAGACAAAAGTTCCACATGCAGTCCGATTGGTCAAGCTACCAGATGTAAAGTAAAACACACTTTATTCATCCACTCTATTTAAAATACAACAAAAGAAAGAAGGGAATTGGAATAACTTAACACTGTTGGAGATCTCAACAGAATAATGGATACAATAGCTATTACTGATTAACTGTTCCGATATAGTAAAATCCCATAAACACACCCTCGGCAAAAAGCGAACTCAGAAAACATATCATCTCACGTGCAACTCCCACGCCCCCGGCTTTTCGCTGTAACTGAGAGAGGGGAAAATATAGCTCCCAGCTCTTCAAGAGCTCAATAGCAGCTGCTGAAAGTTAAACTAAAGATCCTTGTTCAGTGGGAACTAAACTCCACCCATTCAGGCTGCTTCTATTGTTCCAACCATGAAAATAAAAGACCCCAAGCCCTCAAACTGTTTACTGTCGTGGTTCTGGTAGACTGTGCGACACCTCTGCCTTAAAACCTCTCTTCAAAAAAAAAAGGCAAAAATACTTGAAAAGTTTAAAGCTACAACATTGTTACAATATGAGTTATGGTATAATAAATTTGATTACACAGCTTATTCCTTCAAAAGGGATGCATTCTCATAGAATTCCTACAATGTGGATGCAGGCCATTAGGCCAATTGAGTCCATGCTGACCCACCAAAGAGCATCCCACCCAGACCCAGCTCCCTACCCTATCCCAGTAGCCCCATATTACCCACAACTAACCCCTCTAACTTGCATATATCCCTAGACATTAGGGGCAATTTAGCATGGCCAATCACTTAACCTGCACATCTTTGGTCTGTGGGAGGAAACCAGAGCACTCGAAGGAAACCCACACCGACACAGGGAGAAGGTGCAAATTCCATGCAGACAGTTGCCTGAGGGTGGAATCGAATCTGGGGCCCTGGTGCTGTGTGGTGACAGTGCTAACCACTGAGCCACCATGTCGCATTTGATTGTCCCAAAGTTGAGTTTTCTAGGACTAATGGGGAGTTGGAATTGGCACTTAGAATTGGATGGGCACAGGTTTGTCTACATACTGCCTCCATGTTGGGGTTTGTAATCACAGTTCAATCGCCCGGACAAGGTGGTTGGGGGTGGGGTGGGGGGGCGTGGGGGCGCAGATGTGTTTCCGTTTTATTTTCCGTGCCTTTCTCTGCCAGGTATGGCCAGTATCGACAGCAGTGCTCCGGAGACCACCTCAGACAGCTCCCCCACCTTGAGTCGCCGGCCTATCCGGGGGGGCTGGGCGGCTGCGTCCTGGGGCAGGGGCCAGGACAGCGACAGTATCAGCAGCTCGTCGAGCGACTCGCTCGGGTCGTCGTCCTCCAGCGGTAGTCGACGAGCCACTGGAGGAGCTCGCACCAAAAGCACAGACGTCGGCCGGTAATATCGAAGCTCAACTCCCTTTATTGTTGGGTTGGATATTTCAGCTTGCTTTTGTTTCCAGCTCCTGCTATTGTTCGTAGTAGTACTTGGAATTGGCCACACAAATGGGTCATTAGGACCAATTTGTCCGTCTCAGTGTTTATCCTTCACACGTACCACTGCCCACCCTTTTCTTTTTAATTATTAAATCCTACAAGCCTTTCTGTTTCGATATCTCTCTTGCGTTCACCTAGTTCCATTCGGCCCTAAAGTGCAGCTGTGTCAATCTCTATCAGGTTATGCTCCTGTGAAATGCCATGGGATGTTCTGAAGGTGCCATACAAATGCAAGTTGTTTTTCTACACCTTGGGGCTCAGCCAATCAGAGGGCTGTTGTCAGGCAGAATTTCCTTAATGCAAAAGAGACTTGGTTCCACTCCATCTCAAAGAGTGCCTTCTGTCTGCTATAGTAAGTGACCCTGTAAGGTACAGCTCAGCAGTATGCAGCACCTGTCTTTAATTTTAAAGTTGCTTTTAAAATTCTCCTAATGTTTCAGTTATAGTATTTCAACTTTCAATTCGGTTTATAGTCCCAGAAAAAGAAAGTATGTGGCCTGTTAAAAGCTTAAAGGGATGGTTTTATGGCTAGCGAGAGCACCAAACTAAAACAGGATATGTTGGTTGGTCAGCTTGAAAGAGACCATTGAAAGGTAATCCGAGAGAATATTCTGGATCCAGCTCGTTTCTACAATGTTCCAATCCCTTGTGAAAGTGGATATTAAGCTGAGGTGATTATGAAAGTATTAATGTCAGAAAGAAAGATATTCATTCAAAATTATCAACATTTCAAAGTAGTTGGATCAGGTCATGGGGCAAACGCTGGTTTAAGAAACTGTTAGATGCTGTGATTGGTTGGACAGGAGGGTGTGTGTGGTTAGGGGAAGCTGTTTGGGTGGACGAGGTTGAGTGGGTGTAGTGACTTGACTCATTTTATCTCTATCCCATCAACAACAAAAGCTTGATATGTGAGGCCATTCAGTTGATCAAGCCTACTGCCCCCTCATTGTCTGTTCATGATGACCCCTCCTATGTGAGATTTATGCCTCCTTCCTAATCATACATGTACCAACTCTAATGCTTAATTGATGAAACATGGGAAATCAATTGTTCTTCATCCATTCTCCATGGTAACACATTAACCAGTCAGGGTCCTCTTACCAACGAATCAGCATCTTTCTCTGATGCAATAAAAATTGTTGTCCCCTTTGAGATTTGGCATTCTTGCACATGTCCTGATGAGTGAGACAATAGGGTCCAACAGCAAATTTCTCCTGGCAATATTCATCTTATGTAGCGACCATTTGCCTTTTTCTTTTAGATGTGAATATTAAGGGTGATAGAACTAAGGGTGGGTGGATGGAATAGAGATGCAGATCACTTGATATTTATGAGGAAAGAATGGGGGAACACTGGTTAAAAATAAGACAGAAGTGAGAAGAAATCATAGGATTGTGTGTTTATGGAGCTCTTTTTCCCAGAGAGTGGTGGAGACAGAATTATAGAGAATTTTAAAGGCCAGATTAAAGGCTACTGGCTAAGGCTACCTGAAGGTGGCTCCTTCTCAATCTCATCCCTTACCTGAGGCACAGTGACCCTCAGGTCAAGCTACCACCAGTTTTTTTTTCTCTCT
>NC_057747.1:21378444-21427497 GCF_004010195.1 Chiloscyllium plagiosum | reverse complement strand
TTCTCTCTCTCTCTCGTTCTCTCTCTCTCGTTCTCTCTCTCTCGTTCTCTCTCTCTCGTTCTCTCTCTCTCGTTCTCTCTCTCTCGTTCTCTCTCTCTCGTTCTCTCTCTCTCGTTCTCTCTCTCTCGTTCTCTCTCTCTCGTTCTCTCTCTCTCGTTCTCTCTCTCTCGTTCTCTCTCTCTCGTTCTCTCTCTCTCGTTCTCTCTCTCTCGTTCTCTCTCTCTCGTTCTCTCTCTCTCGTTCTCTCTCTCTCGTTCTCTCTCTCTCGTTCTCTCTCTCTCGTTCTCTCTCTCTCGTTCTCTCTCTCTCGTTCTCTCTCTCTCGTTCTCTCTCTCTCGTTCTCTCTCTCTCGTTCTCTCTCTCTCGTTCTCTCTCTCTCGTTCTCTCTCTCTCGTTCTCTCTCTCTCGTTCTCTCTCTCTCGTTCTCTCTCTCTCGTTCTCTCTCTCTCGCTCTCTCTCTCTCGCTCTCTCTCTCTCGCTCTCTCTCTCTCGCTCTCCCTCTTTCTCCTTCCCACTCTCACTCACATGAGAGAACAGCCCTATGGCTCAGTGGAACTATGGCAACTTTCTTTTCAGATAGATCCTTCACTGACCAAGCAATCCGAACATTGGGGATCGACAGAAAATTAGAGACCACAATCAGAGCAGCCATGATCTTGTGGTTAGTAGAGCAGGCTGGAGGTGCTGAATGGCCTACTCCTAATTTGGATGTTCGTATAGAGCATTGCTGTTCCTGCTTTTGGCCATTTAACGATGCTGCTGTTTGTTGAATTAATATTGAAGCAGGTCTTGCACATGCTGTGTGTGTGTGAGTATTTTTCCGGTTTGTTCCCCTTCCAGGTACAAAGGCAGGCGTCCAGAATGCCACGCTCCCCATGTACCCAACCAGCCGTCAGAGGCAGCCGCCCATTTTTACTTTGAGCTTGCAAAGACGGTCCTCATCAAAGCAGGAGGCAACAGCAGCACGTCCATCTTTACCCATCCTTCAGCCAGTGGAGGTCACCAAGGTCCACATCGCAACCTCCACCTCTGCGCGTTTGAAATCGGGCTGTACGCACTGGGCTTGCACAACTTTGTGTCACCGAACTGGCTTTCAAGAACTTACTCTTCCCACGTCTCCTGGATCACAGGTTTGAGGGAACAGAAATAGTATATTAATCTCTTCAAATCAACCCTTGTGTAATGTTCGCCTCCCGGGGAGATCAACCTGAAGCAAGGTTTCTTGGAGCGTAGAGGGTGGCTCCGTTGTACGTGGGTCCTGACGAAGGCTCTTGCCCGATTTTCCTGCTGCTCGGATGCTGCCTGACCTGCTGTGCTTTTCCAGCACCACTCTAATCTTGACTCTAATCTCCAGCATCTGCAGTACCCACTTTCGCCCATTGTATGTGGGGCCCATGGTACGGGGGCCCATTGTGTTGAATGTTTTGCTCCGTGTGTAAAAGGAACATGTGTGGAATTGAACAAAAACATGGGGAATCATAGTTCCCTGGCGCATTTGCCATGGCTACACTGTGATCAATTAGAGTTGAGGTACCCACCCACCAATCCCCTTCTCTCATGCAGTATAAATTATTTGCCCCTTTGAAATTAAGCATCCTTATTGAGTCATTGAGATCTACAGCAAAGAGAAAGGCCTTTAGACCCATCACACATTCTGGTTAAAAAAAAAAGCAACCACCTTAACTATTCTCATTCTGTTTTCCAGCACTTGGCCCGTGGCCTTAGCATCTCACGTGCACATCTAAACATTTCTTCAATGTCATGAGGGTTTCTGCATCAGCAATCCTAATAGGCAGTGAGTTCCAGATACCCAGCACACCCTCCATTAAACCCCTTACCTTCAATCTCTGCCCTAATCCCTCCATCGAGGAGTTTCTTCCTGTCTACCCTGTCTGTGTCCCTCATACTTTTGTGCATCTCAATCATGACCCCCCTCAATCTCCTCTGCTATAAGGAAAGCAACCCCAGTCTCTCCAATCTTGCTTTACAACTGAAACTCTCCAGTCCAGGCAATGTCCTGGTAAACTTCCTCTGCACCCTCTTCAGAGCTATTACTTCCCTCCTATGATGTGGATTCCAGAGGTGCACACAGTACTCTTAGCTGTGGCCTAACCAGAGTTTTATACAGTTCCAGCAGAACCCCTCTGCCCTTCAACTCTATGCCCCAACTAACAAAGGCAAGTATCCCATATACCTTCTCAGCCACTTTACCCACCTGTTCTGATACCTTAATGGACATGCACACCAAGATCCCGCTGATCCTCAGGGTTTCACAGGATCCTACATGTTCGTGATGTATTCCTTGCCTTGTTAGTCCTGCCCCAAGTTAATCAGATTGAATTCCATTTGCCACAGATCAGCCCCATCCCACCTGCCCATCTTCTACATCCTCTTGTAGTCTTCGGCTCTCCTACTCTCTACTTTCTACCCCTGCCAAAGGTGGAACTATCTGCAAACTTACTGATCGACCCTCCTACATTCCAGTCTAAATCATTTACATAAACCATAAACAGCGACTTGCATTTATCTTGATGAACACAAGATGAAAAGCTTCAACAGAGCCTTTTCCGTAATATTCAAATCTTTGAATAGTTATGAATTATGAATCTGTGTTCTGCTGTGCCACATATCTGTAGTTTTAGAAGTTATGTTTTTCCAACTCGACTTGCTCAGTGGTCAGCATCTTGGTATTTCCCAAGGCTGGAAATTGAAGGACAATGTACTGTCACAGAAAGAACCTGGTCAGCCTCCCAGCGCCTCTCTGGCCTCTGATTGTAAAGAAAGGGATGGACGAGAGGAAGACTCATTAGGATTTTTCTGATTGCTAACCCTGGGAAGTACAATATGGAAGAGTGATGAGGTCCTCTCTAAGGAAGTTTAAAATTTGTAGTTTGTATTAAAAGATGACATGGAGATTGGCCCCAACATACTCCAGAGTAGAATTTGTGAGTTTTGTTTGGGAAAGTTATCCTCTCCCCTTTCGTTGCATCTATTATGTGACCTGATTTCCGATCCAGGGGCGTGAGCAAGGACGTTTAGTGTCCGTTAATTGTGGAATCCCAATATGTGAAAGCAAGCCATCCGACCATCCAAAGAATATCCCACTCAGACCTGCCTCCCTATCCTATCCCTGTAACCCTGCATTTTCCGTGGCCAATCCAACTAACCTGCACTCCCTTGGATTGTGGGAGGAAACCAGAGCACCTGGTGGAAACCCATGGGAGACACTGGGAGAATGCCCGAACTCCACACAGTCACCCGAGGGTGGATGTACTCACCCTGTAAAGAATGCCTTGCATTGACAAGTGACGTGCATTCTCCGTCAAACACTACTACTCTCTGAGTAAGGAAACTACCTCTGACATCTGTTCTATATCTATCACCCCTCAATTTAAAGCTATGTCCTCTCATGCTAGCTATTGCCATCTGAGGAAAAAGGCTCTGTGCCCACCCTATCTAACCCTCTGATTATCAAGCCACCTCTCAACCTCCTTCTCTCTGATAAAAATAGTCTCAAGTCCCTCACCCTCATGATACCTTCCCTCCATACCAGGCAACGTCCTAGTAAATTTCCTCTGCACCCTCTTCAAAGCTTCCACATCTTTCCTATAATGCGGTGACCAGAACTGTACACAATACTCCAATGCGGCCGCACCAGAGTTTTGTACAGCTGCAGCATAACCTCCTGGTTCCGGAATTCAATCCCACTACTAATAAAAGCTAAGTCATTCAGCCTGTACGCCTTCTTAACAATCCTATCAACCTGGGTGGCAACTTTCAGGGATCTATGTACATGGACACTGAGATCTCTCTGCTCATCTATATTATCAAGAATCTTACCATTGGCCCAGCACTCTGTATTCCTGTTACTCCTCCCAAACTGAATCACCTCATACTTTTCCACATTAAACTCCATTTGCCACCTCTCAGCCCAGCTCTGCAGCTTATCTATGTCTCTCTTTGTAACCTGCAACATCTATCGGCACTATCCACAGCTCCACTGACCTGAGTGTCATCCGCAAATTTACTAACCCCTTCTTCTACGCCCTCATCCAGGTCATTTATAAAAATGACAAACAGCAGTGGCCCCAAAACAGATCCTTGCAGTACATCACTAGTAACTGTCCAAGATGAATATTTCCCATCAACCACTACCCTCTGTCTTCTTTCAGCTAACCAATTTCTGATCCAAACCACTAAACTACCCTCAATCGTATGCCTCTGTTTTTTGTGCAATAGCCTGTCATAGGGAACTTTATCAAACGCCTTTCTGAAATCCATATACACCACACCAACCGCTTTACCCTCCTCCTCCTGTTTGGTCACCTTCTCAAAGAACTCAATAAGGTTTGTGAAGCACAACCTACTCTTAGAACCGTGTTGACTATCACTATTCAACTTATTCCTCTCTAGATGATAATTCCTATCTCTTATAACCACTTTACCCACAACCGAAGTAAGGCTTACTGGTCTATAATTATCAGGGCTGTCTCTACTCTCCTTGAACAAGCGGACATTTGCGATCCTCCAGTCTTCTGGCACTATTCCTGTAGATAATGGTGACCTAAAGATCAAAGCCAAAGACTCTGCAATCCGAAAATCCTAGGATAAATCCTATCCAGCCCAGGAGACTTTAATTGCTAGCACCTCCTCCTCCTTATGAACTCAATCCCGTCTAGTTTAGTAGTCTGTGTCTCAGTATTTTCCTTGAGAAATTGCCCTTTTCCAGTGTGAATATTGATGAAACAATTCATTTAGCGCTTCCCCTGTCTCCTCTGACTCCATGCACAACTTCCACTACTGTCCTTGATTGGTCCTAATCTTACTCTAGTCATTCTTCTATTCTTGATATAATGCTTTCCTTGATCCTATCTGCCAACAACTTCTCATGTTCCCTCCTGGCTCTTCTTAGTTCTCTCTTTAGGTCTTTCCTGGCTAATTTGTAACTCTCAAGCACCTTAACTGAGCCATCACATCGCATCCTAACGTAAGCCGCTACCTTCCTCTTGACAAGAGATCCCACTTCCTTAATAAACCACGGCTCCCTTGCTCAACAACATCCTCCCTGCCTGATAGGTACATACTTATCAAGGACACAGTACAAGCCTTGAACAAGCCCCCCATTTCAATTGTGCCCATTCCCTGCAGTTTCCTTCCCCATTCTATGCATCCTGATTGGATCATAATTGCCTTTGCCGCAGCTATAACTCTTGCCCTGCAGTGTATACCTATCCCTTTCCATTGCTAAAGTGAACATTATTGAATTGTGGTCGCTATCACCAAAGTGCTCACCTACCTCCAAAGCTAACATCTGGCCGGATTCATTGCCCCGTACCAAATCCAACGTGGCCTCACCCTTTGTTGGCCTGTCTACATACTGTGTCAGGAAACCCTCTTGCACACATTGGACAAAAACTAACCCATCTAAAGTATTTCCAATCAATATTTGGAAAGTTAAAGTCCCCTATATCAGCTACCCTGTTACTCTTGCTCCTGTCCAGAATCTTCTTTGCTATCCTTTCCTCTACATCTGTGGAACTATTCAGAGGCCTAAAGAAAACTCCCAACAGGGTGACCTCTTTTTCAGCCATGATCTTATTGAACAGGGGAGCAGATTTGATGGGCTGAATGGTCTCCTCTACATATACTCTTAATCTAAAAATGTTCATTTTTCTGTTTTTTTAAATTGTTTTGCCAATAATTGGTTTTAAATCTCTTCTGAATGCACCAGGCCAGGCGATGGAGATTGGTAGTGCGGCTCTGAATATTTTGGTTGAATGTTGGGATGGTCATTTAACACCTCCAGAAGTGGCATCGTTAGCCGATCGTGCCTCGCGGGCCCGGGATCCCAACATGGTCCGAGCTGCAGCAGAGTTGGCTTTGAGTTGTCTACCTCATGCCCATGCCCTGAACCCCAATGAGATTCAACGAGCCTTGGTCCAATGCAAGGAGCAGGTACGTTAGGCTTCACTGTATTGACAAGACCATTCGTGTCCTACTGGTAAATTACATGGTGTAATTAATCTTAGTGTAATTGCGTGATGTCTCATTAATAATGGCAGTGTGGTTATGATTGTGGTGGTGAATGTTGTGTGGTAGCTTGCTTCATTAGCCCATATTTCTTCAAGGTTGATGAGTTTTCTATTGGAACCTTGTGTCGAGAGATACTCCTCCAGGCTGCCGCATGACCTTGGGCTGGAAGAATTGCCACATTGCAGGTGGTACTGCCTTTTTAATGAAGACCCAATGGCCCATCTGCCTGTTCCTGTAGATCAGATGGGTACTGAAGGTCCCAAGGTCTTGGCAGAAAAGCTGCAAATGCTCTGGGATCCTGTTTAACGTTCCTGACCTCAACTGGTGTCACTGAAGACTGTGTCATAGAATTATAGAACCCCCACAGTGCAGCAAGAGGCCCATTCAGCCCATTGAGTCTACACCGACACTCAATAAACATCCCACCCGGACGCAACCCTCCCACCCTATCCCTGTAATCCTGCTAACCCACCTAGCCTACACATCCCTGAACACGACAGGGTAATTTAGCGTGACCAATCCACCTGACCTGCACATCTTTGGACTGTGGGAGGAAACCAGAGCACCTGGAGGAAACCCACGCAGACACTGGGAGAATGTGTAAACTCCACACAAAGGGTGGAATCGAACTCTGGCCCCTGGCACTGTGAGGCAGCAGTGCTACTGTGACCTGTTGTTGTTGCTGGAGGTTAATATGATGGTTGCATGTCAATTCATTGAGCTGTATCTGAGAGACAGATATATTGTGTCCTCTTCCCCCTGCTCCCTCCTTCCTCCACTACTACTCTTGTTCTCCTCCCTTGCCTCCTTCTTGTCCACCACTGCCTCCCTTACTTACCCACACCGTTCACTCCATTATCTTCTCAAGAGACAAATTAAGGATGGGCCTTTCCAGTGATTGTCACTTCCTGCAAGTTAATTCTTAAAGAACTCGTTTGTTCAACTTTCAGCATCTTAACAATATGAATCTTCTTTCAAAGTCAAGCCCCACTACCTCCTACACTGGGCTAGAGCCATTGTTGTCATGGGAATATGTTTTGAAGGCGGATGTGGATAGATTTTTTTTCGGAAAGAGAATAGGCGATTATCTGGGGAAATGGGAATGTGGAATTTGAGACACACAGAGATCAGCCGCAATCTTATTAAGTGGTGAAGCAGACACGATGGGCTGAATGGTCTACTTCTCCTGGAGCAAGGGGAGGCCATTCAACCCATCACGCCAATTCTGTCATCCACTGAGGACTTTAACTCCACTTTCTTGCCTGTTCCCCATAAACTCTGACTCCCTTTGGTGATCAAAAACCTGTCAAATTCAGTCCTTAATGATCCAGTGCTCCCTGAAAAAGTAAATTCCAAAGCTGAATGAACCTCTGAGAGAAAAGAATTCCTTCTCATCTCCATCAGGAATGGGAGAGCCCTTGTTAAACTTTTTTTAAGCTTTGGCCCTGAATTGCCCTGTGGGGAGGAGAGCAGCCCCTCGGCATACCCCTGTTAAGACCCCTCCCAGTTTTCTGGTTTTCCACTTCTCGAATTTGAAAAACACACCCACCGTGTTAACGCACGATGGGTACAATGTGTCCTTTGATGAATTGCTTCAGGTAACTGCGTGGAAAGTGAAGCCTCCTGAAACTGCCCGTGTGGCTTTACAAATGTCCCTGATCGAGGGCTGGGCCTGAGGTGAATTTGTCTTGTTAATGAGTCTGTGTCCACAAGCGCGGTTTCTTTCTGTTTTCAGAGAGCTGGGCTAATTTGTTGTGTGCATGTGCGTATGTGTATACGTGCGTGTATGTATGTAAGACCATAAGACATAGGAGCAGAAATTAGGCCATTCAGCCCATCGAGTCTGCTCTGCCATTAAATCATGGCTGATACATTTCTCAATCCCATTCTCCCACTTCCTCCCCACACCCCATGATCAAGAACCTATCTATCTCAGTCTTAAATATACTCCAATGACCTGCTCTCCACAGCCTTCTGTGGCAGTGAATTCCACAGATTCACCACTCTCTGGCTGAAGAGGTTTCTCCTTCTCTCCGTTCTAAAAGGTCTTCCCTTTACTCTAAGACTAGAGTCCTAATCTCTCCTACCAATGAAGACCTCTTCCCCACATCTACAGTCCAGTCCTCGTCCTATCGAGTATAGACCCAGAGTCCTCAAACATTCCTTATATGTTAAGGAATGTATGTGAGAGTGTGTGTGTGAGTGTGTGTTACATTGTCTGTGCTCTGTTCCAGGATAATGCCATGTTGGAGATGGCCTCCATGGCCGTTTGGGGCTAAATGGCCTGAGTGTGAGTGTGTGTTACATTGTCCGTTCTCCGTTCCAGGATAACGCCATGTTGGAGAAGGCCTGTATGGCCGTGGAGGAAGCAGCGAAGGGTGGTGGTGTATACCCGGAGGTACTGTTTGAGGTCGCCCACCAGTGGTACTGGCTTTACGAGCAGACGGCGGGTGGCTCCCAGCAGCAGCAGCAGCGGGAGATGTCAGCCCGCGGGGCCCACGAGGCGGGCCGGGCGTCCGCGGAGCACCCTCCCCTCGCCGAGGGCTCGGCCACAGTTACCGTGGCAGCCACCGTGACGGCCACTGCCGTGGTGCCGGTCATCACCGTCGGGTCCACCATGTACCAGCAGCACACCATCGCCGGGACGGCGATCGCACACCCCCACGGACAGGTCTTCCCCACCAGCCCGGTCATGAGTCACCCGTACACGACTATCCAGACCCACATCCCGTCGGTGTGTAACGCTGCCTACCTGGGACATCCGATACAGCACGTTCCTCGGCCTGCAATCTTCCCTGTTGCCGGAGCAGCCTATCCTCAGGTACTTCGATACAGTACTGGTCGTTTCACCGGGATCAGGAGAGGGAGATTTGTATAGAGGCACCAGTAGGATTAATGACAGCAATGTCAGAATCCCCACTGAGATTGCTGCACACGTTTATTTGAAATAGCATTGAATCGTCACCAGAGAAAGGGCCCCTCTCACATGCATGAATGTAGCGAAAATGTTTTTCAAATTCATTCAGGCCAATATTTATTGCCTGTTCCTATTTGCCCAGAGGGCAGTTAAGAGTCAACCACAGGAATCACATGTACAGTCAAAAAGTGTGGTGCTGGAAAAGCACAGCTGGTCAGGCAGCATCCGAGCAGCAGGAGAATCGACGTTTTGAGCATAAACGCTTCATCAGGAATGTTAATGAAGAGCTTATGCCCAAAGCGTTGACTGTCCTGCTCCTCAGATGCTGCCTGACCAGCTGTGCTTTTCCAGCACTCTATGTTTTGACTCTGATGTACAGTCCTCAGTTTTTCACCTGGAATCACATGTGGCCAAACTTGGTAAGGATAGCAACTTCCGTCCCTAAAGGACGTTTTTGAAACAGATGAGTTTATTTTGCTAACCTGTCCGTGGGGGTGTGCTAATGAGTTTATTATTTAATTCTAGATATTTATTGAGTTCAAATTTCACCGTCAGCTGTAGACGGATTCCAAAACAGGGTGGCGCAGTGGCTCAGTGGTTAGCACTGCTGCCTCACAACACCAGGATCCTGGGTTCGATTCCTGCCTCGGGTGACTTTGTGGAGTTTGCATGTTCTCCCCGTGTCTGCGTGGTTTCCTCCAGGTGGCTCCGGTTTCCTCCCACAGTCCAAAAATGTGCAGGTTAGGTGAATTGGCCACGCTAAATTGCCCGTAGCGTTAGGTGCAGGGGTAAATGAAGGGGTGAGTTGCTCTTTGGAGGGTCGGTGTGGACTTGTTGGGCCGAAGGGCCTGTTTCCACACTGTAGGGAATCTAATCTAAACACAGAGAATGCGAGAGAGATTCAGCAGGTCAAGCAGGATCTGCAGAGAGAGAAACTGCATTAACGTTCTGAGTCTGGTGTGACCCCTTCAGATCTGTTCTGCTCAGAGAAAGAGTCATTGTTAGCTCGACATTAACCCTGTTTCTCTTTCTGCAGATGGTGCTTGGCCTGTTGGAGTTTCTTCAGCACTCTGTTGTTCAGATTTCCAGCATCTGTAGTATTTTGCTTTTATTTAAGTGTTGTGCACCTAAGTGTGGGCAATCTCCATGCTTTCTGACGTAGTTACCACCCGGAATAAAAGCCTTTCCTCACTAACGCCCCTTGCGTCTTCCATCTATCTTCCGAGCTGAGCCAATTTGCCTCGATGCTCCCGTCCCCACTTGCGTTCTCACATCCCCTACGTTTCACCCCTCCCTCGAGTACAGAGGTTGCTTCAGATTTTGTGCAGCCAGTAATGTTTTCCTAGGGTGTAGGAAGGTGTTTGGAACTCTGCCCTCACTCCTGGACAATATCTAGGTGGATGCTTGCATGCAGTAACTGAGGGAGAAATGAATTGGAAGCCTTTTTCAGGCTGTTTGAGTGGTCCATTTTGATGAAGTAGTGTGCCCTGGCTAACGTCACTCCCTGAGCGGACAGTGTCTTTGTGGATTGAAAATAAAGTCCTATTTGCCTGATATCTTTTGTGTCATTTGATTATTGCAACAGTTCAATGGGGAGGAGTTTGGTTTGGGTTGGGGGTGGGGGAAGAAGGGAGGTTGGGGGGAGGATTGATGAGGTGAATGTGAACCAAGCCAATTAACCCCAAACATTCTGACTGTCGTCAGGAAGTAAACTTTGACTAAACAGGTATTCTGGATGGATTGGTCGGGAGCGAGACACCATAAGGCGTAGGCGCAGAAATTAGGCCATTCAGCCCATCGAATCTGCTCCACCATTCAATCATGGCTGATACGTTTCTCAACCCCAATCCCAGGTTGCATTTGAGAAAGGATTGGAGGATGGGCAGAGTGGGGCTAAGTACACAATGCCAACCTGTGTCTGTCCCTTCCTCTCGGTTGGTCCCGTGCCCTTTGATCGAGAAGGGAGAGGCAGCGAGTGGAGATGTTGGACAGAGGGAGTCACTTCAGGTCTCTCGTCGAGCTGTGAGCTTGGGAGTAATAATTGGGGCGGCAGGAGGGGAATGTGCAATTATTTACTGGTCTGTAATCTGTCTAGGGGATGCATCCGGCATTCATTGGAGCTCAGTACCCTTACACTGTAGCAACCACAACCCATCCAGCAATGGCCGCTCCACCAGTCACCTTCGCTGGGGTTCCTGTCCCTCCTATGGCTCCAATGGCAGTGCACCCTTACCAGTCTGACCCGAATCTGCCCCTGACATCAACCGTAGCAGGTAGGTGAGATCTTTCAATGGTTGAAAGTGCAAAATATCATCCTTTGCGTGTGTGTGTTTTTTTTAAGAAGTGCTTTAAAGTTGGTGGTGCAAGCTGCCTTCTCCTTTTGTGCTGGGCTTGACTGAGCGAGTGTTCATTTAGCAGCGCAAACATGTTTAATAAAACTTAGAGGTTTATAAACCAGGGGTGACACTGCTGCAGCACAACGCCAGGGACTCTGGTTCGATTCCAGCCTCGGGCGACTGTCTGTGTGGGAGTTTGCACATTGTCTGTGCGAGTTTCCCCCAGGTTTCTGCCTGTCAATCCAAAGATGGCCAGGTTAGGTGGATTGGCCGTGCTAAATTGCCCCTGGTGTCTGCTATGTGCGGGCTAACTGGGTTACCCATTGGAAATGCAAGGCTACAGGGATAGGGTAAGGTGGAATGCCCCGAGGAGGGTCAGTGTGGACTCAATGGGCCTAATGGCCTGCCCCCACACTGTAGGGAGTCTGTGAAAATAATTGACAGGCATAGATAAGCTGAATGACAAGAGTGTTTCTCTAGTGTGGGGGAGTTTAAAACTAGGGGCCATATTTTTAAGGGGAGAAGTGAAAGCTTTAAAAAGAGGCAATTTTTTTTTTAAACAAGAGAGTGGTTCATGTGCGGAACGAAGTCCTGAGGAGATGGTGGATGCGGGTACAGTTACAATATTGAAAAGATATTTGGATAAGGACACGAATTGGACAGATTTGGAGAGATGTGGGCCAAACACAGGCAAGTGGGACTGGTTGAGTTTGGGAGCATGACCGGTGTTGGTTGTTGAAGCAAAGGGTCTGTTTCTGTGTTGTCTGACTGGTTGGGTCCCCTCAGTCACCTTAGTGTGGCAGATGGAGCTCATTCCATGATAAGTGCTCCCTCTGGTGACTGAGCACGGAGCAGTCAGGAATGGAGAGGCTTTCAGTCTTCTTTCTGCAGTTCTCAAGACCAGATACAAGGCATGGTCATTGTCTGTTTGTAAAACTGACCACCTCATTAATTTTAATAGCTTAAGAAAACCACTGGTGAAGATTGGCTCCATCGCAGATGCTTTTTCTCCAGTAGGAATGTTCTGGGACCTCGGACAAGAGATTTCCATGAGTTGGTGGGAAATTATGCATTTTTATCAGGGATAATTAAACACGTATACCCACTGGAAAAAGAATTGGAGCTAAATCAGTGTAAAATTTGCTGAAATGTTGACTCTCCCCAACTGACTATTTCCAGCATTTTTTTTATTTTGGATTTCCAGAAGTTTTATTTTCACATCGGACCTACGTTAAAATAGTTCTTGCTTTGTTAATTCTTGGCTGGTTTCATGGATACCTGGTCGCATTGCCCGGTTCACCAGCTGTGACCCACGGTTCCCTTTTCCTTGCACACCATAGGCACCCAGCAGAAGTTGCTGAATGACACCAGCAACTCAGATGCCTGGTTAATTTGTGCCACCCTTAACCACCAATACCTTGACCAGCTCGGACTGAGCTCAGTTGGCACTTTCCACGCTGCTACTGTGGCTGAGACTGTCTTCCGAACACAGACCAGGAAGGGAGAGGGGTTGGGGACATCGAACTGGTGTCTGTGGATAAGCTCGCAGAGCACAATGCTTCACGTTGAAGCAGCTTACATCTGGCACCGGGGAACTGTAGCAGCAGGGTTGATCCACAGCAATAGCGCTAACACCGAAAAATAATAAATTAAAATGGTTATTTGACACTTGATGGACCAACATCTGTTCTCTTGTCCAGAGATCTCCTTGGCATTGCATTTTGTTTTGTAACCTTGTTGCGAACTATTAGGTGAACGTGTTGAATTCAAGTTTCTACCAACATCCAACTCAAATACAGGTAGCTCTGCTCTGATCCTGAAAGTAATCCATCATTGACCCATGACCTAGGCTAATAGTCAAGTGCAATGTGAGTAAGTTTCTGGAAATACTGTTACCCCATTTTTTTTTTGTGTTTTTTCTTAATTCGCTGATGGGATGTTGCTGGCTGAGCCAGCATTTATTGCCCATACCTCATTTCCCTTCAGAAGCTGGTGACAAGAGGTTTTCAAGGGCAGCATGGTGGCTCAGTGGTTAGCAGTGCTGCCTCACAGCACTTGGGACCTAGTTCGATCCCAGCCTCAGGCGACTATCTGTGTAGACTTCGCACATTCTCCCCACATTTGCGTGGGTTTCCTCCGGGTGCTCTGGTATCATCCCCACTGTCCAAAGATGTGCAGTTTAGGTAAATTGGCTGTGCTAAATAGCCTATAGTGTTCAGGGATGTGTAGGTTAGGTGCATTAGTCAGGGGTAAATGTAGAGTAATAGGGTAGGGGAATGGGTAAAAACAATTACTGCAGATGCTGGAAACCAGAGTCTGGATTAGAGTGGTGCTGGAAAAGCACAGCAGTTCAGGCAGCATCCGAGGAGCAGTAAAATCGATGTTTCGTGCAAAAGCCCTTCATCAGGAATACAGGCAGAGAGCCTGAAGGGTGAAGAGGAGGATGGTGGTGGGGAGAAAGTAGCATAGAGTACAATGGGTGACTGGGGGAGGGGATGAAGGTGATAGGTCGGGGGCGGTCCAGGCGTCTGGTGGTGAGGGAGTGGAGGTGAAGGAGGCCCAGGACCTCCATGTCCTCGGCAGAGTGGGAGGGGGAGTTGAAATGTTGGGCTACAGGGCGGTGTGTTTGATTAGTGCAGGTGTCCCAGAGATGTTCCCTAAAGCGCTCTGCTAGGAGGCACCCAGTCTCCCCAATGTAGAGGAGGCCACATCGGGAGCAATGGATACAATAAATGGTTTTGGGGAATGGGCCTGGGTGGGTTACTCTTCAGAAGGTCGGTGTGGACTTGTTGGGCCAAATGGCCTGTTTCCATATTGTAGGGATTCTAAGATTGAACCACTGCAATCCACTTGGTGTCGGTAGGGAGATCCAGAATTTTGACTCAATGACACTGAAGGAACAGCGATATATTTTTGAGTCAGGATGGTGAGTGGCTTGGAAGGGAATTTGCAGGAGGTGATGTTCCCATGTATCTGCTGCCCCTTGTCCTTCTCAAGGGCTCTGTGAGCTACAGAATCATGTGCAGTTTAAATAAAATTGAGAAAACTCTTTCAAGTAAGTGGTGACCTCCCCCACCCGCAAGCTTACTGGTTAGCTTGGCTCGAAGTGGGTGGAATCAGTCAAGCCTGTGCAAGCAAGGGGAGGGGGGGAAGGCTTACACGTGGCCCCTGGCAAGACCACTTAACATTTGTCTACTCTGAGATCTTTACTTTGCCTGGAATAGCCTCTCCTTAAAAGAAACTGGCCACCAATTCTCCCTGTTTATGCTCAGTCAAAGGTTAGACAGAGACGGATGGTGATGGTTTAACCTAAGGGTCACCACGCCCCAGGTGAGGAGAGAGCTTGGGAAGGTAATGGTAACCTGAACCAGAGCGGGAATTGAACCCGTGTTGTTGGCATCACTCTGCAACACAAACCAATCATTTGGCCAACTAAGCTAACCCACAGGAAGGCTCATCAAATTATGCTCTGTTTGAGGAAGGAGTGGACATGTTGCTAAAATGTTTTCCACACTATTAATTAGCAATAACTTACTAACCAAACTGTTCAGTGTTTCTCAGTGTTTGATATCTCTAACACAACCAGAAATTGCTGGAGAAAGCAGAATTAGCATTTCAGATTCAATGTCCCTTCTTCAGAGCATTCTTAAGAAAGATCACTTGACCCAAAATGTTTACACTGTTTCACTCCCCACAGATGTTGCCAGACTTCTTGAGTTTTTCCAGCAATTTCTCTTCATATTTCTGGTTTCCAGCATCCACAATTTTTTTTTGTTCTAGGTCTCTATAGTATGGATGCCAGTATCCTTACTAAAAATGCATCATTTTGGTGGTAAACCCATTTCCTGGTGTGTTAATAAAACTATAGCAAGCAGCTCCTTGCCCAATCACAGCCAATCTTTCTGGTTTAAAATTTAAACAAAACCCCATGACAGTTGACTATCAATCATTGTTGACTAGTGCATTCTCCATGGTAACACCTCTACTGATGAGAATCCACTTGACCACCAGTCAGTATTCTCCTCAATGCTGTGTAAGTGTTGGTTTTCCCACTGAACTGGTATTCTTGAGAAATATCCTGATGAGGGCAAAATGAAAAGCTTCAACATAATGTATACCTTTTTTCAGTAATACTCCAACAAATGACTATATTGCCTTTTGTTTTTACAAAGAAGTGTTTAGCAGAAATTTGAAGTCAAGATAACCCTGTGCATTCTGGATGCAATTTTCCATTTTTATCCTCAGTGAATCGACGGCTCATCCCTCAGAGCTGAGAATGGACGACAACTAAATACAACACTCACCTGACCTTTTAAGAACCGGTTGTTAATGCTAATCTTCGTGAATGGTTAGAGTACTGAAAGTGGAGAAATGTGTGCATTGAATTGTATCTAACTGCTGTTCTAACACTTTATTTTAACATTCTACCTGGCTGTGTGTTGACTGTGATGGTAACGTTGCCTCTCTCTCCCTCTGCAGTGGCAAGTGTGCAGGCTGGAACCGCTTTCCAGGCTGTTCAGGGAGCGTCAATGCCGACTTTAACAACGCAGGGCCCCTCAATAGTCGCCCCAACCTTCCCTACAGAAGACGAACAGCACTCTCAACCAGTCAGTCCTCAGGGACTGCACTACTTGCATTCAGCTTACAGAGTTGGTGAGTGTGCACTCGAGCGATTGTACCTTCTCAAGGTTGGCCACCTCTGGAAAGTCTCCTTCGATCTCCAGACGTCTGGCAAGTGTTCGCCAGTCACCAAAGAGTTACCACTGTTGTAATCTCAGAAACACAGCAGTCGAGCAGTGACTTGAGAATAATCCATTTTTAACAATGTTAGTGGGGGATAAGAGTTGGCTGGGGCATGACAGTATTCAAAATCCCTTCTCGAGGGACAGGTCTGTCCTGGGGAACGTTTTGATTAATTTGGTTGCTCAGGCGAGTCTATCCTTCCATGAATAAACGCACCTCCGTAACTGCAGCAAATCCTCCTTAACTCCTTACAGGACATGTTCCTGGTATGGGAAATCATCGGGAAACCACAAAGCCTATCCGAAGTTCACCAAAGCAAGATATTAGAGGCAGGAGAAAATTAAGGAGGATGGGGAGCTGCTTTTTTAAAATTCATTCACAGCATGAGGTCAGTGCAGACTAGGCCAGCATTTATTGCCCAAAGGGCAGTTAAGAGTCAACCACATTGCTGTGGGTCTGGAGTCACATGTAGGCCAAGCCAGGTAAGGATGGCAATTCCTTTCCCTAAGGGGCATTAGTGAACCAGATGGATTTTTCTGACAACTGGCAGTGGCTTCATGGTTATCATTAGACTCTTAATTTCAGATTTTTATTGAAATCAAATTCTGCCATGACAGGATTCAAAAGCAGATCCTTTGAACATAAGTCTCTGAATTAACAGGCCAGTGATAATACCATTCGGCTGTTGCTCCCCCATTTGTTGTTTGATTTACCACGGAACCAGTTCATTTTATTTTTTTGCAAAGCCCAGATGTTGCAAAGAATGTGATAATGAAAAATATACTCCATTTGCTGAAGTTGTTCTCGTTAAAGAGGAGAAGGTTGGACTGAGATTTGACAGAGATGAAGGCTCTGGGTAGAATAATAGAACAACACTATTCCCATTGACGGAAGGGTCAAGTTTCACTGGATGTAGGGATTGGTGAAAGAATTGTCAGTGATTGTGAGAAAAAATCCAGAAGTGATTACAGTCGAACCTGGAATGCACTGCCTGATTGTGATTACAGACGTGACCAGGGCTTCAAGACTGGAATTAGCTAAGAACCTGTGGAGTCAAGAGTGTGGTGCTGGAAAAGCACAGCAGATCAGGCAGCAACTGAGGAGCAGGAGAATCGGGCATCAACCCTTCAGGAATTCTGAAAGGCTTATATCCGAAACATCGACTCTCCCACTCCTCGGATGTTGCCCGACCAGCTGTGCTTTTCCAGCACCACACTCTCGACTCTGATCTCCAGCACCTGCAGTCCTTACCTTTTCCTAAGAAACTGTGGAGACCAAATTTATAGGCGATAGGGCTGGGGGGTAGGACCAGCTGAGTTGCTGTTGCGGTGGCCGGGATGGGGAGCATGGCTCCTTCTGTACTGTAACCTTTTGTGACCATGCCCCCAAGTCGTCGCCAGTGTTTATTCCTCGAGTGCACGATGGCAGGCATGGAGCGCACCATGCAGCTGTTGAGTCTGTTGTGCTGAGCCTGATCTTTGGTTCCTCTTTTCTGCCTGCTTCTGTCATATTCCTGCCAAAGATCTCTCTCTGTCCCGGCTTGAAATATATTTAATGTAGGGGAATCCACAACCGCGTAGGATGAGGAGTTCACAATCAGCAACATACCTGGTCATCGCCACGTTGCTGATGGTGGGAGCATGCTGTGCACAGATTGGTTGCCTGAGTTTCTCAGTGGCTGCAATCAAGTAGTTCATGTTCTGAAAAGTCACCTTGAGACTTGCGGTGATTGTGTCCCGACTAACACGGTTACAATTCTGAGGTTAGCGAGTTTTGAGAATATTTGTAGCTCAGGTTGAGGTTCTGGATGTAGGTTTGCTCGCTGAGCTGGAAGATTCATTTTAGATGTTTTGACACCATCATCAATGAGCCTCCGAATGAAGCACTGGTGCTATAGCCCCCTTTCTATTTATATGTTTGTGTTTCCTAGGATTGGTGATATCATTTCCAATAGTGATGTCATTTCCAATAGTGATGTCACATTTCCAATAGTGATGTCATTTCCAATAGTGATGTCATTTCCAATAGTGATGTCATTTCCTGCTCTTTTTCTCAGGGGGTGGTAGATGGGGGTCTAACTCGATGTGTTTGTTGATAGAGTTCCAGTTGGAATGCCATGCTTCTATGAATTCTCGTGCGTGTCTCTGTTTGGCTTGTCCTAGGATGGATGTGTTGTCCCAGTCGAAGTGGTGTCCTTCCTCATCCATATGTAAGGATACTAGTGAGAGAGGGTCATGTCGTTTTGTGGCTAGTTGGTGTTCATGTATCCTGGTGGCTAGTTTTCTGCCTGTTTCTCCAATGTAATGTTTGTTACACTTCTTGCATGGTATTTTGTAAACATTCCAGCTCAGCGAGCAAACCTACATCCAGAACTCTGAGGTTTTAAGGAAGCGTCACTCAACCCAAAATATTGACACTGATTTCTCTCCACAGATGCTGCCTGAGCTTTTCCAGCAATTTTTAGTTTTTATTTCTGATTTACAACATCTGCAGTCCTTTCAGTTTTTATGATTCCTTTACTTTCGCTGTGAATTGATACCCATTTTTAATTTGTGTTTTTTTTGGCACAGATGCAGTTTCTCTTCTTTAATGCAAAGCTAAGAGTATTGTTTTTTTGTTTGAATTGCTGATGTTGAAGCTGTGTTTGATCTGTCCAGGAATGCTAGCTTTGGAAATGCTTGGAAGAAGAGCTCATAATGATCACCCGAACAATTACTTCTCTAGGAGTCCACCTTACACCGAGGATGTGAAATGGCTACTCGGATTAGCAACCAGACTAGGTAAGAAAGTGTGATCGTAATTTGGAGCATACACACGTGAGATTTACAGTACAGTGGTTCAAAAGCATAAAATTGAACAGAGCCCATTATGAAATAACAATCAGAATTAGAATTCCTGCAGTGTGGAAACAAGTCCTTTAGCCCAACAGATCCACACCAACCCTCCGAAGAGTATCCCACCCAGATCCATTACCCTACATTTCCCCTGACTAATGCACCTGACCTACATGTCCCTTACCACTATGGGCAGTTTAGCTTGGCTAATCCACCTGAACTCTCACATCTTTGGACTGTGGGAGGAACCCGGAGGAAACCCACGCAGACACAGAAAGAATGTGGAAACTCCACACGGACAGTCGCTGAGGCAGGAATCGAACCCGGGTCCCTGGTGCTATGAGGCAGCAGTGCTAACTGCTAAGCCACTGTGGTGCCCGATGAAATGGGTGGCCAGTGCAGCTGTTTTGCTGATGCTGGGGTCAAATGTTGACTGGGGACATACTGAAGACCTTTCTCATTATATATAGAGAAAGGATGGATGGGTATCCCAGCTCCTTACCAGCAGCTTAGATGTTTGATGCCTCTTTTGAAAGACAGAGCAGTATACCCCACAGTCTCTGCACTGAAATCCCGACATTTGACATGTGCTCCGGACCAAAATACACACTTTGTGAATGATACATGAGTAGTACAGGATGAATCCAACAGCCACGATTGGGCTACAATAGAATAGAATCGAATCCCTACAGTGTGGCTACAAGCCATTTGACCCAACAAGTCCATGATGAATTCCCACCCAGACCTATTCCCCTAACCTAACATTTACCTCTGACTAATGCACCTAGTCTACACATCCCTGAACACTATGGGGCAATTTAGCATGGCCAATGCAATTAACCTGAGGAGCACCCGGAGGAAACCCATATGGACACGGGGAGAATGTGCAAACTCCACACTGTCACCCGAGGCTAGAATCGAACCTGGGTCCCTGGTGCTGTGAGGCAGCAGTGTTAACCAGTAAGCCACCGTGCTACCCAGTTAATCCCGTTTGCAATAGGATTGTATTAATTTAACAATAAATTACACAACTTTGTACCATCAATGATGTTGTGTTATATATACACAGGTGAGTGACCACTTTGATGTTTGTCTTGAATTTTAAGAGAATTTAGAGACACATGTGGTCCCCGGTGACACTACAGCTGGATAATTGTTTCCAGTTCAGGTTCCCTTCCCTCAGGGAATGACGTGCTTATCCAGGAAGGAATGCAGCAAAGGTTCACCAAACTGATCCCCGGGCTAGACAACATTGTCCTATGAGAAGTAAGAACACTGAGCCTATATTTCCATATTTCAGAAGAATGAGAGGTGATTTCTCAAATGTAAGGAAGCTTAGAGGTCCATTCAGCCCCTCAAGCCTGCCCCATCAGTCTATAAGATCATGGTGGATCTGCCCCAGACCTCCATTCCTTCTTTCATGCTCATGGCTGTCAGCTTCCTGATATTTCAAAAATACATTTCCTTTGATAAATCCCGCAGACTGGTTTTGCGTCACCATTTTGTGAAGAGAGTATTGGGGAAGGTGAGGAGTCAGTAATGTGCTGCAGGATGTTATTGAGATGCTGGTAGGCGTGTTAACCGGTGAGCGCTCCAAGCTGTCGATTGAGAATTTTGATGCGTGTTCTTCTGTCCCCAGGTGTGAATTACGTCTATCAGTTCTGCATGGGTGCAGCCAAAGGAGTGCTGAGTCCGTTTGTTCTACAGGAGATCATTATGGAGGCTCTACAGCGCCTTAATCCAGCTCATGTCCATGCCCATCTTCGAACCCCTGCATTCCATCAGCTTGTTCAGAGATGCCAGCAAGCATACATGCAGGTAAAATTCAAACTAATCTCGCACACCAAAGTGTATATGTTACTTGCCAAACTGCTCTGTTTTTACACGGTCCTGCTGCAGTTTTCCAACTGGCTTTACTCCAAAGTGGGATTACCACTTCAGGCAGCAGCAGTGTGTACTGTCTACAAGGTGCACTGCAGGACCTCACTGAGGGTCCTTTGACAAACACTTTGCAAACCCACAGCCACCACCATCTAGAAGGTCAAGGGCAACAGGCACACCACCTACAAGTTCCCTTCCAAACCACTCACCATCCTGCCTTGGAAGTATATCACTGTTCCTTCACTGTTGCTGGGTCAAAATCCTGGCACTTGTTCCATTAATGGTATTGTACCAGGTGGGCCACAGCAATTCAAGAAAGCATCACTAACTCCAAGACAATTTGTGAACAGGAACAAAAGCTGGCCTTGCTGTCAATGCTGATATCCCACAACATCATAAAACAAATAGATGAAGGAGGGCTATGTTTCTTTGGACCAAGATGAAATTGCTACTTTAAATTCTTACTCTTTATTGAAGTATAATTATTTATTGATTGCAAGATGGGTGAAGTGTAAAACTAACGAACTGTGCAGGGTACTGGTGAGACCATGTCCTATGTGGGGGCTGTCTTAGACACTTGGTATGAAGTTATCTTGAGGAAAGGACCGTTTTATTGATTGGGGTTCTAGAGAATGAGAGGTGACCCAAACTGGGGCCAGTGTTTTAAAAGTAAGGGATTGTCCATTCAAGATGGTGGCTAGGAAAAATCTTTTTCCTCTCTCTCTCGAGATGTCTTTGAACCTCGCTTCCACAGACAGCGTGGAAGCTGTGTCATTGAATGCACACAAATCTGAGATTTGTGATGGACAGAGGAGTTGAGGATTTTTTGGGGGATGGGGTCAAGACTGGAGAATGGTGGAGCAAGCTGGATGGGCCAAATGGCCTAAACGTGTTCTTACTACATATCTTACGAAGATGTTGAAGTTGATTGGGAGCTGGTTCACAGTGCTGACTGTTTCTCTGTGTTTGAAGGAAGAAGGCTAAGAGGCAATTTAATTGAAACGCCCAAGATGATCGGAGGATTAGACAGGGTGGACAGTGAGAGTCTATTTCCTCGGATGATGACATCTGCTTGTAAGAGGGGGCAGAGCTGCAAATTGAGGGGTGATAGATTTAAGACAGATGTTAGAGGCAGGTTCTTCACTGAGTGGTAAGGGTGTGGAATGCCCTGCCTACCAGTGTAGTTAACTCAGCCACATTAGGGGCATTTAAACTGTCCTTGGAAAAGCATATGGATGATGATGGGATAGTGTAGGGTGATGGGATTAGATTAGCTCACAGGTCGGCGCAATATTGAGGGCCGAAGACCCTGTTCTGCGCTGTATTGTTCTATGAAACTGTGGAGAGGTGAAGCTGAGATGTTGTGATCTCACCAACACTGGTACGTGGATCTCTTGTCCACTTTAATGACAGGTCTCTCTATACACTGTCACTCTCTCTCACACACTCCCTCACTCTCATACACTCAGATGCATAGTCTCTCTCTCTCTCACTCTCTCTCACACACATTGGCACTCACTCTTGCACTCGCATTCACACACACATTCTGTCACATTCCACACTTCCTTTCTCTCACATTCACACTCATTCTCTCATATGCTCACTCGCTTTCTCTCTCTCAAGCACACACACACACAGAGTTTCCCCACCATTATAAAAGTGGACACAGTCATTGATAATAGATATAACAGTTTGACAAAAAGTGATAGCGAATGAGTTTGTAGATGGTAAGTGGTCATGAGCATGAGGTCTAAAAACATATTATGGAGGTTTTGGATACTCTGTGACATTGCTTGTCCAATCAGTGGTTCTTTAAACAGTTCGGGTCTTTGCAACAAAGCACAGTGAGCAAAATATTACAGGAGTAATGGTGGGCTTTGGGTCCCCTTGTTTAGCAACAAATGTCGACTTTCAAAAAATTGGCAGATTTTTAGATAATGTAATCATCTTCAATTAGCTAAGATTGCAGAGAAGTTGAAGCAGTGTTTGTGTCGACCTACTGCTACTGTCTCTCATCCAACTCTAAAGATCACGCCTCTGAAATCCCACACTATTTAAACGGGCTTTGACTAATTCTGTTGCTGCGACTGGTGAACATGTTTCCATTATATTTCAGATAGTTAGTGTTTATGAGGGAAAAAAGTGAGCAAATGGGAATCCGTCTCAGTCAGTTGTTCTTCTATGTTGTAATGCTAAGGGCAGACTACACCAGTGTGAAAGGTTTGTAAAACACCTTGTTCACATTAGACATGACAAACAAGGTGGAGCTGTGATAAATTATGATACTCAACATTGGAACAGACAAGAAGGCTGAGTGGTCTAATTTTGATCTCTTATACGTACTATTTAAGCGACAGACCATACAAGTTACTCCTAGTTTAAATTCGTGTTAGCAAATATTTTTAGTGTTTAAAAGAACTGTTCATTTGAATTTAACACCCCTTAGTTAATGAGGATATGTCTGAGATTTTTAATCAACTTGTCTGGATATATTACAACAAACCTCTAATGCAGCTGGGACTTGAAACTAGACTTCTGGTGTGGACAGGAACAGAAATTAAAACATTCAAATTGAAGCATATTAATGTGATGGATACAGTTCAGAGAAGGTTAACTGAGACTAATCCTGGAATGAGCAGATTGCCTTATGAGGAAAAGCTAGACAACCCAGCCTGTATCTTCTGGTGTATAGAAGAGTCATAGAGATGTACAGCACAGAAACAGACCCTTCGGTCCAACCCGTCCATGCCGACCAGATATCTCAACCCAATCTAGTCCCACCTACCAGCACCCGGCCCATACCCCTCCAAATCCTTCCTATTCATATACCCATCCAGATACCTTTTAAATGTTGCAATTGCACCAGCCCCCACCACATCCTCTGGCAGCTCATTCCATACACGTACCACCCTCTGTGTGGAAAAAGTTGCCCCTTAGGTCCCTTTTCTTTCTTTCCCCTCTCGCCCTTAACCTATGCCCTCTAGTTCTGGATTCTCCCACCCCAGGGAAAAGACTTTGTCTGTTTAACCTATCCATGCCCTCATGATTTTATAAACCTCTATAAGGTCACCCCTCAGCCTCTGATGCTCCAGGGTGGGGAGGGCGACTTAATTGAAACAGAAGGTCTTGAGGGGCCTTGACTGTGTGGAGGTTGAAAGGACATTTCCTCTCACGGGAAAATCTAGAACTAGGGGTCAAAGTTTAGCTCTAAGGGGCTGTCCATTTAAGATCGAGAAGACGAAACTTGTTTGTTTCTGAGAGTTGAATGTTTGGAATTTCCTTCCTTAAATGGCAATGGATGCAGAAACTTTAAATATTTTTAAGGCAGAGGGAGATAGATTCTCGGTGTCCCATGGGATGACAGATTGTCAGGGGATGAGTAGAGTTAAGGTTAAAATCTGATCAGCCACGATCTTATTGAACAGCCTCAAAGGAACGACTGCCCTACCCAGACACTCAGAAAAGTCTTGAACATTAAGTAGAAAGTAGATCTGTCTCGAGGCTCGTTAATTTACAGATCATGAAATAGAATCATTGAATTTTACAGAACAGCAGGAGGCCATTCATCCCTTCGTGTCTGTACCAGCTCTCACCACGCTCCAGTCCTATCTCCAAAATCTCTACATCAATCCCTTTAAAATTTATCCAGCTCCCTTTTGAAATCTCCCATGGAATCTGCTCCCATCACTCTCGCATTCCAAATCCTAACAACTGAGTTAAGAGGTTTCTCCTCATCTCACTCCGAGTTCACTTACTGACAACCTTGAAATCGTGACACCCCCCCCCAGTTACTGATGGACCAGCTCTTGTTTGCAACATCCTGACAGGGCTCAAAAGGGTTAGAATGTTTTCCTGAGATTGAGGGGCTGGGAAATAGGGAAGGCTTTAAAGTCGAGCACTGCCGACCTAATGAAGGTGAGCCATTTAGGACCGAGATGAGGGTGTTTAATATTTGGAAAACTCTATCCCCTTTTTGAAGGCTGGGGGAGGCTGAATCATTGAGAAGTACATACAAGACCGAGATTGACAGATTCCTAGGTAAAAATTCCATCGGATAATATGTGAAATTGGCTCTGAGACAGAAGATCAGCCATGGTCCAGCCCAGCCAATCTGAATTGTTGTCATCCAGAATGTGGAACTGAATTCAATATTAACATTGAGAATGACCAATACCAGCTTAGAAAGATTTGCAGGAGAAGGATGGGACTAATTGCTTAGCTCTTTCAAGGCTTCCTGCATTGTTGGAGTGCATAGTTTCCAGGCAGAACGTCCAGCTATTTATCATTCCACCTCATTGACTACTTTAGCGTTTTGTGTTTGCCTGTGAATTGATCAAAACCCCTCTGGCTCTCTCTTCCACAGTGCATCCAGTACAGGTTGTACCACATAGCTCCAGCAGACTACGATGACTTTGTAAACATCATTCGCAGTGCACGCAGCGCCTTCTGTTTAACGCCAGTTGGGATGATGCAGTTCAACGAAATCCTTCAGAATTTAAAACGGGCAAAGGGTCAAACCAAGGACTTGTGGCAGCGAATTTCACTGGAAATGGCAACCTTCTCTCCTTGATGTCTGTTGGGTTTGTGCAGATTTAGGTTTAATATTACCCCTCCCCTTCCTCTTTTTAAAACCACTGTTCCTGTACACACACTACTGCTATATTCCTCCATTAAACGAAGGTTATGGGTGTCAGGAAGCCACGGTAGGTTCATTATTTTATTTTTGTTGGTCTTGTGAATTATTGCCAGATTTCACAAGCAACATCTTCCTTCAATACACGACCCTTCCACTCCCCCATCCCCCACAGAGGAAAAAAAAAATTTTGTATGAGGTAGTTAATATTCATGTACATGTCTTTGTGTGTTTATAAGGAAATGTTTGTGGCCCGCTACAGTAAGACTGGGTAAAAAGGCTTCCAGCTCAAAATGGACAGTACAATTCTCCAGCGACTAATGGTGGAGAGTATGAGCTATTGCAGCCACCCTGAATAGACTGTGGTTTTTATTTATCTGAACGTTTCGCCTTTATTTTTGCCTTTGTTTCTTCAATATTAATGTTTTTTCATACTTAAGAAAAAGTTTTCAATTGTTTAAAAGAATTATATATTCAGATTCCAGTGCCACTGGGATAGTTTAAGAGCTTTGACACATTTTTCAGTGTTACAGAACAGCTTGTGTGTTTTCTGTCTTCCTCATGTACTGTTGGATATTTTACAAATCTGTTATATTTAGTCCACTTCTCCCCATTCCTGTCCTTTATAAAGGCCAGACAGGTAGTATTGACACTGTCTGTGCTGAAAAACTTGCATGAATGTTTTGTGTGAGTAGTTTTGTTGACAACAAAAAGAAACTTTATTATCCAACCATTTGTGTGTTGTGTCGAATACATACACAATTATTTTTGATTAAAGTACACACGAAAGAAAAGCAGTACTCTGCTCATAAAGGCCCTATATTAAATGCTTGGCTTTGGAGATGCTTAGATTGAAGTTAACAACAGATCGTGGGAGGTAAATTTAACTTGCCAAAGGTTTTGCTATTTTTCTTTTGGGTTTATTTCACAGTTGAGCGAGGATTTCCAGGCACCTGTCTTTGTTTGGCTGAGCGGACTGTACCTTAGCGACATACAAAGACGATCCAGTCTTTGTGGAGAGAGCGTTAAGGCCTTGCAAAGTACATCACATCAACCACAAAATTTACACCAAAAAAAAACTCAATCCACTGGATGTTGCATCTCAGAAAATATGTTCAACCTCTTGAGAGTAAAATTCTCCAATAACATCATTCAATGTGAATGACTCAATAGGTGAGGTATAATGCACTGACAAGTGCACACTCTCTCTCTCCTCCAGGAAATATGATGGAATTCCTCACCTTCAGGCCGTTTTGAAAACCATATGGGGGGGTGTGGGAGAGAACCTTTAACAGTCCACTACTGGAAAGGTGACATTTTCACACCAACACTGATTTTTTTTAAAAAATCTAACAGTTGCACCTTTTTACAAGTGTCATTTTCCAAATGACTGGCTTCAGTGACTGTTCCAAGTGGGCTATCGCAAATAACTTGAGGTAACTAGTGGAGTAACAGGTCCTGTGTTGTGATGATCCATTTGCCCAATTTTCTGGGTATCAGCTGTACAGTTATTGGTTTGGGCCTAATATGTACATGTTTAGTAATTAAGTGGTACACACAGTATTAGTACCAGGAGTACAGCAGTGTAGTTAAGACACGGCGTGGGGTATAAACTAATATTTAGTGGACAGGACACTATTGTTGTAAAAGCAGCTGATGTAACAATCATTCCACGGTATGACACTTGAGGATACACTACAAGGACTTGGGGGTTAGGTTCTCGGAAGATTCCAGTATTGGAGGGGGATGCTGTCATGAGTGCGGGTTCCACTGCTCACCAGAGTAGTCCTGGTTCATTGCAAAGCCTGTGCAGGTGGTCCAAACACGAGGAGCCTTCGTGAAGGTGAAATGACAAGCCTTTGCAAAGTTATCCTCGGGAACCTATCAAATTCCATCGCCTCCTTCAGCACTCTGCTGGCGTCACTTGAGCTGGAGTCAGTGAAATGGGGAGAGAGGTCAGAGGGCATGGAAGTGTCCAAAGAATGGTGGCATCAGCTGACCACAGCCTTCACCGTTCAACTCCAGCTGGTATGTTGTAGCTCCTCCCTCAGCCAACTAGGCAGTGCTTGCCCGAGTTTGTTTAGCTGTTTCGATAGTTCGATGTTGTGCTCCCTGTAGTAATTGGTCAGGAATGTCCGGGACTGGGGAATAAAACAGAAGCCCAGCGTTAGTTTATAGAGGTCTTCTCTCTGGCTGGGAGTCTTAAAAACTGAAATAAAACATTTTCCTGATCATTTAATTTCTTTCTTGCTGTAAGCAGACATTGGTTTCCCAAGGAACCATGCACCTGGAGTTCAATAGACTGGAGGTCCCTACAGCACGTGTATTCTGCATCAGTACACACATTTCACACAAAATATTTCATTCATAAATTAAATTTAACCGCCTGGACAGTGTTACATGACAAGTTGCTAGTTATTACTTAGTGGTAAAGTATTGCGAGGTGTTCGATTAAGGTGAAATCAAGCACTGAGGAGGAGCATCAGTGAGTTTCCAAGCAAGAGTCACCTAGCGAGGAGGTGGTGTCACTGGACTCATGGGCCGGGGACTCAAAACCCACGACAGCACCCGATGGAATTCAAAACAGTTTCTGTGAAGGTGACCATGAAATGATTGTTGTGGAAAAAAAAACTCAACTGTCTCACAAAAGTCCTTTAAGAAGGTAATCTTCTGTCCTTACCTGTTCTGGTCCAGAGCCTGTAGAGTGGGACTCGATTCCACAGTCAAGATTACAATCTGATCTTTCACTTAGCCACCTGATCACTTACCCCTCGATTCTCTCAATACCCAGTAATCTATTGATCTCAGTTTTGAATATGGAGACTGATATTCTGGGGAATAAATACAGAGAAACTCAGCAGGTCTGGCAGCAGTTTAGAGTCATGCCAGTCTTGAGATGCTGACACTGTTTTTCTTTCTCTCTCTCTCTCTTTCCCCCCCCCCCCACAGATGCTGTCAGACCTGCTGAATTTCTCCAGCACTGCGATTTTTTGCAGATATCCAGTCACCATAGTATTTTTGACTTGGATTCACCACAGCAGGTGGTAAAATTCAATAAAATCTATAATTAAAACGTAGGCGAATGACAACCATGTAATGACTGTTGATTAGTGAAAAAAAATGGATTTTTTTTATGATAATGCCCTTCAGGGAAGGAAATCTGCCATCCTCACTTGGTCTGGCCTGCAGACTCTCAGCAATTGCTTGAAATGAGCCACTCTAGAGCAATGAGAAAATGGTCAACAATTGCCAGTTGTAAAAGTTACATCCATGAAAACAAATATAGAAAACAGACAAAGGTAGCCTAAGAGGTTTAAGGTCACTACTGGAGATACAGATGGGAACGACTGTCATTGTAAGGTTTTACAAACTCACCGCTGAATCCATCTCTAGATATTTTCTTCCTTTGCTTTTGCCCAGACACTTTGACTTGCCACCTTCCACCATCTGACACCAGAAATTCTTGTTGTCATCATACCTGAAATGGAATTGGGACTGGATCTTAGAATAATGGGTCTTTATCACTAAACTAACAACGATCTAACGTAATGGCCGTCCATCTATACAGTTCCTCTTCCACCACAATTTGACTTCACAGAAACCACTAGAAAGATGAACTTAGCTTCACTTGTAGGAGATTGGCCTGAATGAGTTTGTACTTCATAGTGATATGTCACATCTTGACTTCATAAATCCCCATGGTAAGTCACCTCATACATTCAGAACAGACAGTCATTTCCAATTTTCCCTCATCATACATTTAAGTATTTTACACAGTTCCGAACTCTAGAAGACATCCCCTTTCTTAAAAAGATGTTTATAGGAAGGATGTTGTGAAATTTGAAAGGGTTCAGAAAAGATTTACAAGAATGATGCCAGAGTTGGAGAGGCTGAATAGGCTGGGGCTGTTTTCCATGGAGTGTCCGAGACTGGGGTGACCTTATAGAGGTTTATAAAATCATAAGGGGTATGGAAAAGGTGAATAATTGAGATCTTTTCCACAGAGTGGGAAAGTCCAAAACTAGAGGGCATAGGTTTTAGGTCTTTTAAATCATTCACCTCTCACCTCAGGGGCAACTTTTTCACACGTGTATGGAATGAGCTGCCAGAGGAAATGGTGAAGGCTGGTACAGTTACAGTATTTAAAAGGCATCTGGTTGGGTAAATGAATAGGAAGGCTATAGGGGGATATGGGCCAACTGCTGGCAAATAGGACTAGATTAGGTTAGGATGTCTGATCGGCATGGACGAGTTGGACCGAAAGGTCTGTTTCCATGCTGTACATCTCAAGGACTCTAATCCATCCACTGAATGTGGTCAGCGTTGGTGAGGCCAACTATTACTGCCCATCCATAGTTGCCCCTTGAGAAGGAGGGGGTGAGCTGCCTTCTTGAACCGCTGCTGTCCATCTGCTATAGGTGGACCCACAATGCTGTTAGGGAGGGAGTTTCAAAAGCTTCTGATCCAGTGACAGTAATGACGACACTTTTCCAAGTCAGGATGGTGAGTGGATTGGAGAGGAAGTTGCCGCTAGTGATCCCATGTATCTGCTGCCCTTGTCCTTCCAGCCGGAAATGGTCTGGGTTTGGAAGGTGACATCTAAGGATCTTTGGTGAATTTCTGCTGTGCATCTTGTAAATGGTACACACTGCTGCTACTGAGCGTTGGTGGTGAAGGGGGCGGATGTTTGTGGATCTTGTGCCAATCAAGTGGGCTACTTTGTTCTAGATGGTGTCAAGCTTCTTGAATTTTGTTGGAGCTGCACACGTCCAGGCAAGTGGGAAGTGTTCCATCACACTCCTGACTTGGATAGTGTCAAAAAGTGCGGAGCTGGAAAAGCACAGTAGGTCAGGCAGCATCCGAGGATCAGGGGAATCAACGTTTCGGGCATAAACCCTTCATCAAGGCTTATGCCTGAAACATCGACTCTTCTGTTCATCAGATGTTGCCTGACCTGCGCCACACTTTTCAATTAGTGGAGAGTCATCCTTCCCTGAATCCCAATGACCCTGGCTTTCCTGGGACTCCCTGATACCAAAGTGTGACCTTGATGTTCAGGGCTGTCATGATCCCTTCCCACTTATAATCCACAACAACAAGGCAGCCAATCAATCAACTCAGGAGCCGTGGGTTTCTTAAATCTAAGTTAACTTTATGCTGCTGCCACTACCAGCCTCAACACCTCAACAGCTTTCTCACTCCTTCCATTTTTTGCACTGCTCTCTGAACAGCCCAACTCAAATTTCAAAGTTCCACTTGTTGTCCCGCACTCACCCAAAGAAAACAATCTCTATTTATTGTACCAAATTCTTGGTCATTTTTAAACACCTCAATCAGAATACCCTTCATCTCCTGTGATAATGGGGAATACTATCCTAGTCTCCTGTGTCCATCCTCATCAATTTTCTGGTCTCGCCATCCACAGTGCAACCCCTCCAAAGCCAATATCACCTCCCTAAGCAATCAAACACATTCTGGAAGGACTAAACTTGTCTCCACACGTCACAAATCATTGACTACCGTTTGTGCAGCACCTTCTGCAATTGTAGGATTGCTATTCACACCTATTGTTGAAGGTCAGACATCTCAGCTCCAGGCCATCTCTGCAGGAGTTCCTCAACATAGCGTCCTGGGCCCAACCATCTTCAGCTCTTCATCAATGACCCTTCCCTCCGTCATAAAGGTCAGAAGTGGGAATGTTCACCATGTCCAAATGCCTTAAGACCTGGACAATAGCCAAGCTTGGGGTGATGAGGAGTAAGTCACATCCATGTTTCATAAATACTAGCGAAGAGCTCAGCAGCCAATGTGCACACAGCCAGCTCACATAGCAGCAATGAGATAATGAGCAGGGAAACTCACCGACCAGAAAACGGGGGTTCTTCAATGTTAACATCGTTACACCCACTTGAGGGGGCTGGCAGACCCCCAGTTCAACATCCCATCCAAAAGATAGTCGCTCTGACAGTGCAGCACTCCCCTTGGTACTGGCACTGAAGTGTCAACCTGGATTGTGAGCTCGAGACCCTGGGGCTGAACCTTGACCCTCTGGTGAGAGGGCTACCAACCCAACATGGTTTCGATACTCAGACCCACGAGGAACAAAGGAAAAAGACATGAATGCCCACGAGTTACTCTTGCAACTAATGGTGAAAGGAAATACATACATCAGAGCCCGAGTGTAGTTGAAATGAGGGGTAACACCGAGAAATTTCTGCACAGTCTCCATGACAGCCACAGGGTTGTTCCGTAACTGTAGGCCATTGACAACGAGAAACTGCAAGGGAAGAAGAAACCATTTAAGGGTCAACCAGGAGGAAGCCCCATAAAGTACTTCAACTTTACAGTACAGAGCAGGCCATTCAGCCCAACAGCTCCTGGCCCCATTTCTTCATCGCCTTTTCCTTATCCAACAAAACTCCCATATATTAAAACAAAAATCACTCTTCCACTCTTTATCTTACAGTTCATCATGCATATGTTCACCTTCCGATATATAAACTTAATGATTACTCCTTTACTAGCAGTTTATTGGACTCATTTCACCTATAGGACTAATGTTTTACAACGAAATAGGATTAATGTCCGATGAAGAAGCTGCCAGATGTGAGTGAGGTGAAATGAGGAGGAAGTGATGCCGGAGATCAGAGTCAAAAAATGTGGTGCTGGAAAAGCACAGCCGGTCAGGAATTCCTAATGAAGGGCTTATGCTCGAAACATTGACTCCCCTGTTCTTTGGATGTTGCTTGACCGGCTGTGCTTTTCCAGCACCACACTTTTTGACTCTGATCTCCAGCATCACTTCCTGCTCATTTCACCTCACTCACATTTGGCAGCTTCTTTGTCAGACATTAATCCTATTTCTTTG
Source organism: Chiloscyllium plagiosum (assembly GCF_004010195.1). Lineage (NCBI taxonomy): Eukaryota > Metazoa > Chordata > Chondrichthyes > Orectolobiformes > Hemiscylliidae > Chiloscyllium > Chiloscyllium plagiosum. Next base: position 21,395,252 of record NC_057747.1, on the reverse strand, counting down.
TACAACATTAAAGGCTCTCTGTTGCCTTTCTTTGCTCTAGACAATATCCTTCTCACTGCATCGCTCCCCATACCTCTCAGGACGTTTGATATCTCTTGTTTGAGATTCTGTAGATTTCCTTCCCTAATCAAAGTACATTCCACATTCCCATTCTTTCAAAATGACCAAGCTCATATGGACCAAAGTTTTAGATTTGATTAGATTCCCTACAGTGTGGAAACAGGACCTTTGACCCACTAAGTCCATACTGACCCTCTGAAGAGAACCCACCCATTTCCCTCTGACTAATTTACCTAACACTATGGGCAATTTACCATGGCCAATTCATCTAGCCTGCACATCTTTGGACTGTGGGAGGAAACCGGAGTACCCAGAGGAAACCCACGCAGACACGGGGAGAATGTGCAAACTCCACACAGACAGTGACCAGAGGCTGGAATCGAACCTGGGACCCTGGTGCTGTGAGGCAGCAGTGCTAACCACTGAGCCACCGTACTGGAGGAACTCCCTTATTGGGTGTGATCTCACTTGCCCTTCGAGGGAATCTGGGCAATTCCTTTGCTTTTGATTTGGACACACAGACTATTCTGGACCATTCTCACACCGACACTTACCAATCTTCATTAATAATTTAGTCACGATGTGACAAATCCAACAAACAGCAGTGAAGACGGTCAGTAAGGAACAAAACCAACTCATCGACCTCACGTTCCAAGAGGGTGGGTCACAAGTAACAGGAGAGTGTTGGAGATCAAAAATGTCTGGGATTATAATCCCTCCTCTGGGAGTATGGGATTATTCTGTTAGTGTTACCTTTCGTTTGCTGTCACCATTGTTTCTGCTTCAACGATTTAGAGTAGGAGAGTGAAATTCTCCGCACCCCTTACTTACTGTACAGTCAGGTGTGATATAACGCGAAAGCTCCCTCGTGATCCAGTGTTATAAGAAAATTGTGTGTTAGCAGCACCATCTAAACCAATGGGACTGGAATCGCATTATAACCAATACATGTCGGGAAAGGTTGCGTTCTACAAATAATGGTCTAAATTCTTCAATCGCGTTATATCCAATTCACATTGAAGAAACGCGCGTTATAGCAGAACCGACTGTACAAGTTTCTCAAAAGGTTCCGACAACATTGCACTCCCTCAGGAGTGCCCTGATGACTTACTGCACTAGTAGTGGTCTGCGGCAGTTTAGTTCAGTTGGCTCGATCGTTGGCCTGTAAAGCAGTGTGATGCCAACGGCGTGGGTTCAATTCCCATCGCCGGCTGAGGTCACCATGAAAGACTCTCCTTCTCAACCTCTCCCCTCACATGCTGCGTGGTGCCCCTCAGGTTAAACCACCACCAGCCGCCTCTCTCTAATGAAAGAGCAGCTTTATGGTCTGGTAAGACTTTAAAGACACAAGCCAGCACATTAGGGATGAATCAAAAACAGAAATTGCTGAGGAAAGGGCAAGAGAGTTAACACTCCAGTCCAGTGACCCTCCTTCAGAATAGTTCTGAACCTGAAATATTAACTCTTTCTGTCCATAGAAGCTGCTCGACTTGCTGAGTCTTTCCAGTAATTTCTGTTTTTAATCAGCAACCACGGTTTATTCGGGCTTTTTATCTTTGGGATGGAAGCCCATTGCTGTTTGTCAATTGGCACCATGAAGATGGCACCTCATCTGAAAGATGGCACCGTCAACAGTGTTGGACTGCACTGGGGTCTGGGCCTGGATTTGGTCCCACCCGCTGGACGCTGGCAGAGGTGGAGGAATGCTTGCAATTGACACTAGAGGCCACACCCGAATGACAGCGGAAGCGGCTCGTACCTGAGAAGGTTGGTAGTATGTTAACCACCGCTCGATGTGGGTGGCGTACCAGCCGGGTAGCAAGCAGCGGTTCTGGAGAACCCGGACGTCCCTCGGCGCGTCGGGTCCGGCTGTGATCACCTGATAGAAGGTGTAGTTCAGGGCTGCCGAGTCGTGGTGAGCTCTCTGGTGCTGTGGAGAAACCGACAGGTCAACACACTGAGGGACGGGGGGGCTGGTCACCAGTCAATAAGCTCTCGTTAAGGCAAGGCCATGGGGTCACAACACCGCGACCGGTCAATGGAATTGAGAGACATACCAGCCACCATCTAACTGAATGGTGACACAAAGGGGCTGAATGGCCTTCTGCTGCCATATCAGAGAAAACATCAAACCAAAAGATTCTCCATCAAGATCCCCAGATGACTCCGGATTAACACTGCTCCTGTTTCCGTCTCTCTACCCATCTTTGCTTGCAGTGAGGAGACTATCAAAAGGTTGGCTCAATGATGTTGGCTTACGTATAATTTTTTTAAAAAAATCAACCTATAGCTCTAATCAGACATCATTTCCTGAAGAAGGGCTTATGCCCAAAATGTCGATTCTCCTGCTCCTTGGATGCTGCCTGACCTGCTGCGCTTTTCCAGCAACACATTTTTCAGCTCTGATCTCCAGCATCTGCAATCCTCACTTTCTCCTATATCTCTAATCAGCCTACTCAGAAATTTTATCTCACACCTCTGGAGTAGGTGGGTTTTAAAGCTGGGCCTCATGATCCAGGGGTAAACACACTACCACTGCATCACCAAAGCTTCCCCGACCCCCCCCTTGCTACTGTATGAGTAATTAATGTAAAATATTATCTTCATGGGGCGGCACGGTAGCTCAGTGGTTAGCACTGCTGCCTCACAGCACCAGGGTCCCTGGTTTGATTCCAGCCTCAGGCGACTGTGTGGAGTTTGCACGTTCTCCCCATGTCTGCATGGGGTTTCTCCGGGTGCTCCAATTTCCTCCCACAATCCAAAGACGTGCAGGTTAGGTGAATTGGCCACGCTAAATTGCCCATAGTGTTAGGTTTTTTAGTCAGAGGGAAATGGGTGTGGGTGGGTTACTCTTCGGAGGGTCGGTGTGGATTTTTTGAGCCGAAGGGTCTGTTTCCACACTGTGTTACTTGAGTGCAGCAATACCACTGGAAAGGGGAGAGTTCTTCCACCTGATTATTGATAAGAACGTAAGAACAAGTAGGCCATTCAGCCCTTTGGATGTGCTGTACCATCCAATGAGATTTGCGGCCAATCTCTGGCCTCACCCTTTTCTTGTAAAATCCCTGCACCCATTGATGGTTCTAATATCTAGAAAGCATTTGATCTCTGCCTTCAACATCCTCAAATACTTAGGCTGCACAGTGCTCAGGGATGAGGGCCTGGTTTGGGGATTCTGCAGTGAAGGTTGAGAAACAAAGGATTTCTGAGTTTAGAAGGCGGAGGGGCGATTTGAACAGGGTTTAACCTGTTAAAGGGATACAGTAGGGCAGATACAAAGAAACCTTCTCATGGTGCGTCAAGTGTCTTTGGAACTCTCTTCCTCAAAAGGAAGTGGAAACAAAACTGTTTTTATTCACTCACGGGATGTGGGTATCTTTGGACATCCCTAATTGCCCAGAGGGAAGTTAAGAGTCACCCACATTGCTGTGGATCTGGAGTCACATGTAGGTCAGACTAGGTAAGGATGGGAGATTCCTTCCCTAAAGGACATTAGTGAACCAAATGGGTTTTTCCAATAATTGCTGATGGTTTCTTGGTCATCATTAGACTGAGATCATGGTGGCTCAGTTGTTAGCACTGCTACCTCTCAGCGCCAGGGACCCAGGTTTGATGCCACTCTCGGGTAACTCTATGTGGAGTTTTCACATTTTCCCCATGTTTGCAGGGATTTCCTCTAGGTGCTCAGACAGTTGAAAGATGTGGTTAGGTGGATTGGCTATGCTAAATTGGCCATAGTATCCAGGGATAAGGGAGGTGGGGGTGAGTCTGGGTGGGATGCTTTTTGGAAAGTCAGTGTGGACTAAATGGACTGAATGGCCTGCTTCCACACTTGCAGGGATTCTCCGATCATTCAACCAGCTATGTGGCGGGATTTGTACCCGGATCCCCAGGGCATTAGTTTGAATTTCTGGATTAATAATCAAGTGATAATTCCACTAAGCCATTGGCTCCCCAAGCTTTTCAATATTTCTTAGGGCAAGGGTAGATTGATGATCAGCGAGTGGGGTGAAAGGTTATCGGAGGGTAGACGAGAAGATAGGGTAATCAGATCAGCCGTGGTCTTATTGATTAGAGGGGTAGGTTTGAGGGGGATGAATGACCAATTCTGCTCACCAGATCCTATCTTCATACACGTAGAAACTATAAAGGGAGTGTCATTGTAAACTTTGAGCTGGACCAATTGGGAACGAAATTAAGAAGGACATCTCCGGAAACAGCTCACAGAAATCTGGAACTCTCTGCCTGTAAGGATTCAGATGCTAGGGACCAATTGAAATGTTTCAAGACCGAGATTCATTAGTCTTCATTGGCCAAGGGCATCAAGGAATATGAAACAAAGACAATTCAATCGAATTGAGGTACAGATTTGTCATTGAATGGTGGAGCACGCTTGGTGGTGGGAGGGGGATCTGAATAGATTCTTTCTATCCCTATAATATCGCAAAGATATATGATGCATTAATTAGTGCGTTCAAGTCTCTTTGTCCATTGTGTCTATTGAGCTATCCGACCTGACTAAAACTGATTCAATATCTGTGAAGTATTTTGAGATAAGAGGAACATAAATACAAAGTATTTTCTTTCTCTCTCTTTCTTTCTAAGTGGTTAAAAAAACCAGAAGAGATGTCTGCAATGTGGAAGCAGATAGAAGAGGGAGTGCGGTGTGCATTGACACAAACTCCCAGCAGTCTATGGCTTCCACTGGTGCTCCACAGTAATTGTACCTGTGCTGCTGTCAAGCTTGATTAAGATCAGCTGAAGTGCACTCAGGTTTAGGAAATTAAAAAGGAAAACAGCTGTGAAATGAGAAGAAAGATCCTTCCTCTGCAGTTTTCTAACTTCCTGGACCGCAGCTGTGGAAAATCTCTACATCTCGCAGTTCAAATCTAGGCCAGGCTCTTGGGTTGCTAGGCCCTCTCAATGTCCCTTCCCCAGAGTCCCCCCCTCCCCCCTGTTGGACCGATTCAATCCAGATGCTACCCGCTGGGAGATGCCAATGGCACATTAGCCAGCATTCAGTTCAGGGTGCTGGTGTCCCTCAGGAAGGCCAGGCAGATGAGGGGAAGTGGCACATCATCTTTCCTCCTTCCTCAAACGAAAGCAAAATAATGAAATAAAAGATCAAGGGATCTGTGCTCAACACTGTATCGCCAACTTTGGCTTGTCTCGAAGTTCTGTGCTACCTACAACATCCCCAACAAAAAGGTCTTTCAATCCCATCCTCAATGGCATTAAAAACAAAAATCAGTAAAACACAACTTCTGTTTGTGGATCCCTACCATTTCCAGCCTCACCAACGCAGAGTCATACAGCCCAGAAACAGACCCTTCGGTCCAACCAGTCCATGCTGAACATACAGTCATTTCTTCTATAAAGTGATAGTTCCGTTCCTGTGTGGCCCCGCACTATACATAAATCGCGCAAGATCAAGTTGTTGTTGATTCATCACATGGGCCTGAACTGCCCTGTCAGATCCAGCGGGTTGGTTTTATCTGCTGTAGAGTTTGTGGGGAAAATACCTGATGAAACGGATTGCCTTGGTGATTTGAAAACAGCAGCAAATACTAGAATGTGAGAAATCTGCAGGGTCTTATTGAAAAGTAGGACAGTCCAGGCCTTAACGAGGGCTGAATGGCCCCCATTGGTGCTGTAATTTTCTTCGATTCCACTTCCTGTGCTATTGATGCAAGCTCCATCTCCTTTTCTTGGGGATGGACGTTTTGCTGGCCAGCTTGAGAGATGGGAGCTTTGGACATTTGGATGACAGTGGCAGGCATTAATGTCACCAAGAGCAGACAGAATGTAGTATTCAGGTTGCCAACTCCTCAGGTTTTGTCCTGGAGTGTAAGTTCAGCATGGACCGGTTGTGCCAAAGGGAAACATCCCTTCAGCAATGTCAACAAACCTCAACACCCCGAACCACACCAGGGGGATCAGGGTAATGGACCAAAGGGGGAAGGGGTAGATTTTATGGAGAAACGCAGGAGGTCTGGCAGCGTCTGTGGAGACAGAAACAGAGGTTAACGTTTCAAGTCTGGTATGACTTTCAGGACTGCCACTCTCGGTTCTGAAAAAGTCAGACTGTACTCTAAACACCAACTTGGTTTTTGTCTCTCCACAGACCTGCTGAGTTCCTCCAGCATCTGTCTTCATTTGAGATCTCCAGCATGTGCAGTATTTTGCTTTCATTTGAAGCTTTAAGAAACGGTTTGAGGATAATCCCTACAGTGTGTGGAAGCAGGCCATTTGGCCCATCAAAACCACAACAACATTCTGAAGAACATCTCATCCAGACGCACCCTAGCCCTGTAACCCTGCATTTCCCATGGTTAACCCACCTACCCTGCACATTTCTGGACACTGTGGACAATTTCCCATGGCCATTCCACCCTAACTTGCACATCTTTTGACTATGGGAGGAAACTGGAGCACCCGGAGGAATGTCACACAGACATGGGGAGAATGTCTGAAGTTTGCACAGTCGCCAGAGGCTGGAATTGAATCAGTGTCCCTGAGCATTAGAGCATGAACCCAATGCCAACACGGGAAGAATGTGCAAACTCCACACAGAGTCATCCGAGGCTGGAATCGAACCCGGGCCCCTGGTGCTGTGAGGCAGCAGTGCTAACCACTGAGCCACCCTGAGAAATGGAAAGAATTCCAGAGTCAGGAAACCTGAGGCATGGTCTCTCGTGGTAGAGTAAAGACAATCAGGGATTGGCAAGAGATTGGGATTGGAGGCACGCAGAGATCTTGGGAGGGTTATTGGGCTGGAGGAGGTTACAGAGACGGAGGAAGACAGAGAGGCCATGGATGGATTTGAAAATCAAAGGTACTTTGCTCAAACATCTATAAAGGGGCAACGCCCTCTCTAGGCATTCACCAAAAATCGCTTGTGTAGAAGGTGGCACCAACCTGGTACCAGGAGTATGCCCGCTCCACTGGGTTGATCAGAATGGCAATGATCTTCGCTCTGGGCAGCAGGGCCATCGCCCTCTTGGGTACCACTTCAGATTCAAAATAATTTGCACTCTTCTCAAACATAAAATCCGTGCTCGCATTTGACGGGATCGGGAAGAATTCCATGTACCTGAAAGAAAAACAGAACAGGATGCAGTTTTTCCAGAGCAGACCGGTGGATTGTCAACACAGGCCCATCTGGGTGGGAATTACCAGCCCCGGATATTTCTGACGGCCAGAGAGTTACTGGGAGCAGCACAAGCTGGGGATGTGAGATGGGGATCCTGTGGAATCCCAGTCACAGCTTGGGAAATCAAAGCTTTCCAATGGACAACCCCCTTCCGTGAGGAGCGGCCCTCAATAATGACAGGGATTCAGACGGATTCACAGCAGTCAAACAGATGTAACCATGAAGGGGGCACCTCAGCTCTGCCCCTGATCCATACAACTCGTGACAGCTACTTTCCTGACCCCCTCTTCCATCCCCACCAATCTCCCTGTGCCAGACCCGACAAATACCAAGCCCTGCCCATTGGACAGGACTATCTCTCTCCCCACCTGCCCTAACATCTCATCCGAAACTACCCTGGACAACACCTTGTCTGACTTAATACCATGCACCCAACAACTGTCCTCTTTTTTTTTGGCATACACTAAATATTCCATCCCGTACCTGACACCCTATTAAACTGGCACCCTGCTCACCTGGCACCTTACTCATTTGACACCCTGCTGACTTAGCACCTACCCACCTGATACCTTGCACAGAACCACAACACTTACATTGTGTACTTAGTCTTTCCCAGCAGCTACCCGAGTATCTGGCTGTGCTGCGGGACACGTAACTCACTGACAGCACAACACACAGACGGCTGCAATGGGAACTGTGCTCTCCTCTCTGTTGTGTGGTACAGTGGAACCTGCTGATTTCAGGGACACTGCACCTTTCTAATGGAGGTGGGGTTGGAATTCCTGACTAGAAACACAGACCCCAATCCGAAAGGACAATAATAATAGGAGCAGAGCGCCACTCCTGGGAACATCCAAGCAAGTAATAAACCTTGCTCTGGAAACTGGAAGCTGCCACGTCAGCTCCTTCTTCAACACACATAATAATTGCAACAATCTGCATTTACGTAGCACCTTCAACATAGTAAAAGAACGCCAAGCATTTCACAAGAGCAATGAATCAAAAATACAAGGAGATAATAGAACAGGTGAGAAACAGCTTGGTCAAAGAGGTAGCTTTTTAAGAGAATGCAAAACGAGGAGAGAATGTATATAATAAAATCATAGAATCCCTACAGTGTGGAAATAAGGCATTTGGCCCAACAAGTCCACACCGACTCCCCCGAAGAGTATCCCACCCAAACCTATTCCCCTACCCTATTACTCTACATTTACCCCTGATTAATGTACCTGACCTACACATCCCTGAACACTATGGGGCAATTTAGCATGGCCAATCCACCTAACCTGCACATCTTTGGATTGTGGGAGGAAACCGGAGCACCCGGAGGGAACCCACAAAGACAGGGGGAGAATGTGCAAATTCCACATAGACCGTCACCTGAGGCTGGTATCGAACCCGGTTCCCTGGCGCTATGAGGCAACAGTGCTAATCACTGAGCCACTGTGCCGCCCAGAAATGTGGCAAGGTGCTGAGGTTTAATGAGGGAATTGCTGAATTCAGCGTTGAGGCAGCTGAAGGCACAGACATCAATGGTGCAGTGACTAAACATCTGTTTGAATTCAGTCCAATTGAAGGATTAAACATTTTGGACAGGATTCTTGGAAAGTGATCCCGGGTACCATCAAACATTTGTAGGAAATCCTTCCAGTGTATTCCCATATTTACAGAGCCATCTTAATGCAGTCCAAACTCAGCAGATTTCAAACAAACCATCAATAATAGAACATAGAAAAGTACAGCACACAACAGGCCCTTCGGCCCACGATGTTGTGCCGAGGATTATTCCTAATCTAAAATAAAAAAAAACCTAACCTACACAACCCTCAACTCACTGCTATCCATGTGCATGTCCAACAGTTGCGTAAATGTCCCCAATGACTCTGCTTCCGCCATCACCGCTGGCAACGCATTCCATGCATTCACAACTCTCTGCGTAAAGAACCTGCCTCTGACATCCCCTCTATACCTTTCCCCTAATATCTTAAAACTATGATCCCTTCGTGCCAGTCAATCCTGCCCTGGGGAAAAGTCTCTGGCTACTGACTCTATCCACTCTCTAATGTGCTTAATACTTCAGTTTTTAACCAGCTGCAACAAAATCTAGAAAGTTCCACAGCCTCTGGAACTCTTGAGTACGCAAAACTGACCAGATTGGAACACAGATAATCAAAGCTGACAGGGTCTTACCAGTCAATTCCTTTGTTATAATTAGCTCCATTGAAGAACTGAATCTCCTCGTAGGTGACTGGGCTGGGGAAATTACTTGTAACTCCAGGATGTAAGGAGAGGAAAAAGTGCAAAGCTGTGGTACCTGGGGAAAAGGAGAGGATCAATCGTGAAGACACTATTTTCAAAGCCCCCTTTACCATCTCTTTACCAACTGCATTGAACTTTAAAAAGGTGATTTCTGCACACCTCCAACTTTAGAACAAAGTTCAAATTTGCAAAAAAAAAAAAGGGTGTGCATCAGACCTTCGCACATCTCTTAGCAATTCCTCAAAGACCCTGCAGTGTAATGATGGCTGGTGTATGAGCAAACAGGACAACCTGCCAAGTCTCCGAACATCAGTGAAATCAGTGGTTTTGTGGTTTGTGTTCTCGGCATATTTGTGGACGCTCAAATTCTCCTGACGTCATTTAAATAACAGCGCAATAGCTTGAGAAAAAGACTAAACTGGCAGATCAGATCCTCATAACTGTTCACCTGAAAGTCAGCGCCTATGACAGTGCAGCACAGTCTCATCACTGTACTGGAGTGCCAATCTCCTTTCAGTATCAGTCTGTGCTCCCCGTTCAGACTGGGCAGCAGAAAACCTGGATTATTTTCTTTAAAAAAAAGGATTCTTTCTGCATAAATAAACCCTGAAACTACTTGTTCCTGACACAGAAACTTCCTGCTTCTTTAACAGAGTTATACAGCACAGAAACAGACCAACGAGTCCATGCTGACCATAATCCCAGACTAAACTAGTCCCACCTGCCTGTGCTTGGCCCATATCCTTCCAAATGTTCTTATTCATGTACTTATCCAAATGTCTTTTAAACATTATAACTATACCCACATCCATCACTTCCTCTGGTAGCTTGTTGCACACACGAACCATTCTCTGTGTAAAAACAATTGCCCCTCATGTCTCTTTTAAAGCTCTCTCCCCTCACCTTAAAAATATCTCCCCCCTAGTTTTGACGTCCCCTACCCGAGGGAGAAGACACCTTCCACCAAGCCTTGGTATACCCATCATTATTTTTTAAACCTCTGTAAGGTCACGTCTCAAGCCCCTATGGTCCAGTGAAAACGCTCCCAGCCTATCTATTCTACATTAACTCATTATGATTTTCTGAATATCCTTCATTAAGCCGTCATTTTCTGAATATTCTGTTAACATATGATTTTCTGAACGTGCTTCGTTAACTCCTTATGATTTCTCAACGTCGTCGGTTGAGATTAAAGGAATGCTAGCTAACGGTTTAACCTGTGAAGCTGAATGATGATGAACAAGTTACCAGTTTTCTGTGGGCCGATAATGAGAAACTTTGGGAGCCGGTCACAGGTTTTCTCTTTGGACCAGATGTCCTTATGCCGTTTGTCATCACACGGGTTCTGAAAAATAAACGGGAGAAGGTGAGGACTGCAGGTCAGAGTCAAAGAGTGTGGCGCAGGAAAAGCACAGCCGGTCAGGCAGCATCTGAGGAGGAGAGTCGACATAAGCTCTTCATCAGGAATGCAGGAGGGAGAAGGGGCTGAGGGATAAATAGGGAGGAGGGGCAGGTAGCTGGGAACGTGATTGGTAGATGCAGGTGAGGGGTGATGGCGATAGGTCGGAATGGAGGGTGAAGTGGATAGGTAGGAAGGAAGATGGACAGGTGAGACAGGTCAAGAGGGCGGAGCCAAGTTGGAAGGACTGGATCTGGGATGAGGTGAGGGAAGGGAAGATGAGAAAACTGGTGAAGTCGATGTTGATCCCGTGTGGTTGGAGGGTCCCAAGGTGGAAGATTAGGCGTTCTTCCTCCAGGCGTCGGGTGGCTTGGATTTGGCAGTGGAGGCGGCCCATGACTTGCATGTCCTTGGTGGAGTGGGACGGGGAGTTGAAAGGGTTGGCCAATGGGAGGTGGGGTTGTTTGGTGCTTGTGTCCCAGAAATGATCTCTGGGATGCTCCGCGAGTTGGCGTCCTGTCTTCCCAATGTAGAGGAGACCACACCAAGAGTAACAGACACAGTAGATAAGGTGTTTGGATGTGCAGGAAAATCTCTGCCGGAAAAAGAAAACACAACATTCTGTGTATCATCAGACTTTTGTCGATCGTCTTTCAAAGATTCGGATACCCAAGAAATGTTCTCTAAAATAAAATCGCCGGAGAAACTCAGCAGCTCCGGCAATGTCTATGGAGAGAGAAACACAGCTAACGTTTCAAGTTCAAGACCATCTGAGTTTTTCCAGCTATTTCTGACTGATTGGTTGATTTATTTGTTGTCATGTGTACTGAAGTACAGTGAAACGCTTTGTTTATGAGCAGATCACAGTGAGCAAGAGTGTACAGAACAAAAGGTTTACACAGAGGTGTACAGGTAACATTGCACAGGGAGTGCAAGAGAGATCAACGTTAGCAAGGTCAGCATTATTTGAGGCGAGAGAGTCCATGCATCAGTCTAATAACAGCTATCCCTGAACCTGTTGGTGCGTGTGTTCAATCTTCTGTACCTTCTTCCTAACAGAAGAGGTTGGAGGAGATCATTACTGGGGTGTGATGGCTCTTTGATGATGTTTACAGCCTTTCCGTGGCAATGTGCTGTGTTAATGGAGTCCATGGAGGAAGAGTGGCTCCTGTGATGGTCTGGGCTGTGCACACCACCTTCTGCTGAGGTTTCTCATCTCCAGCGTCTGCAGTTATTTGTTTTGTTACATTTTTAAAAATGTATTCACTCATGGGGCGTGGGCGTGGCTGGCTGGACCAGAATTCATGGCCCATCCCAAGGTGCGCTGGAGAAGGTGGTGGTGAGCTGCCCTACTGAAATCCGTGCGGAATAACTGATGGAAGAGGCTGTTGGATTCAATCAGCCAAATGCCAGGACATATGGCCTACATACCTGGCAGTGAATCCATGTCTTCATTATTATGAAAGCTGGTGAAAAAGGGCAGTCAAAAATCTTTTAGAGGTATCTGCCCGATGTCTGGCACGCTCGGGGAATTGGGGTGGGGGGGAGAGGATGGAGGGGTCGGGTGGAGTCCTTAGCTGAAGCTTGTAGTTGCAAGAGGAGTACAAGGAGTTCTAGGTGGCTAGAAGAACGCAACTTGTCACAGCAACAAACCGAGCGTCCGGGACCACTAACAAATACTGGTACATCTGGCAGCAGTGGCTGACTCAGTCTTGATCAAGAAGATTAAAAATCCCACAACACCAGGTTATAGTCCAATAGGTTTATGTGGAAGCACTAGCTTTCGGAGCGCTGCTCCTTCATCAGGTTGTTGTGGAGATTCTGTGTCTTATGATACTCCACAACCACCTGATGAAGGAGCAGCGCTCCGAAAACTAGTGCTTCCAAATCAACCTGTTGGACTATAACCTGGTGTTGTGGGATTTTAACCTTTGTGCACCCCAGTCCAACACTGGCACCTCCAAATCTTGATCAATAAGGTCAGTCTTGAGCTGTCTTTAATAAAGCATCTGATCCATTATTCCATTCCAATTATTACCTTCAATGAGGTTATTCAGATCCCAAACATCTGGAATTCCCCTTTTCAATCTCAGGTGCCTGCTACACGAGAATTTCGGATTCAGATTAACAGAGACTTCACGGTGATAAGGGAGAGTTTATTTAATCTCCCATTGCTGGTGGTGGTGGGTGCAGAGAGAATGGGATGATCACACTGGGAGGTCAGGCATTTTCAGCAATCAATGGTGGATAATGCAGTTAAGAGACACAACAGTAATTAATGAAACTTCAGAGGGTTGGAGGGCTTGAGTTACAGGGAGAAGCTGAATAGGCTGGAGCTTATTTCCCTGGAGTGTTGAAGGCTGAGGGGTGACCTTATAGAGGTTTATAAAATCATGAGGGGCATGGATAGGGTAAATAGACAAAGTCTCTTCCCTGGGGTGGGAGAGTCCAGAACTAGGGGGCACAGATTTAGGGTGAGGGGGGGAAATTTAAAAAGGACCAAAGGGGCAACTTTTTCACGCAGAGGGTGGTGCGTGTATGGAATGAGCTAGCAGAGGAAGTGGTGGAGGCTGGTACAATTACAACATTTAAAAGGCATCTGGATGGGTACACGCATAGAAAGGGTTTAGAGGGATATGGGCCAAGTGTTGGCAAATGGGACTAGATGAATTTAGAATATCTGATCAGCATTGACGGGTTGGACCGAAGGGTCTGTTTCCATGCTGTACATCTCTATGACCCAACACTGTTGCCAATCCTGTGTTGGTCAGGGGCACCGAGATCTATTTGGAGGATTTGTTGTGCCAATCATGCAGCAATTTTCAGGATTGCCTTCCCGGCTCTAGCTGCCAAATAGCTGGAGAAATACCAGATTTACCTTCACAATGACAAGGAGTCAAACCAGAGAGCTATTAATCCAGCTCCCATAGCCAATCACTGCGCAATTTCCATTGAACTCCACGCAATCTTCTAGTATTCCCAGGGATCCTCCAACACCAACCCAGTCATGAATTTTCATCTCCCTCAACTCAGTGCCAATATCACTTCTGTATCATTAACAGGAGTTTCTGCTTTACTGTGAAGCACCAACAGTTAACGTTTCGAGGATTAAAGATTAAATGAGCCGCAAAAGGGTGATTAGGGAACAATTTTTAGTCATAGCAACAATACCTGAATTCTAATTATTCCTGGCTCTTCGCAACACATTAACGACAGCGTGGGACAGTCAGTCGCATTTCTGAGACAATCACGTGACTGAAATCCTAATGTTGACATTTGGCATTTGCTGCTAGAACCGCTTTAATGATACCAGGAGCTGGAGGTAGAACAATGCCCTCACCTGCCACAAGGGGTCCTTCTCCTCCGGGAACAGCTCAAAGTACTTGGCTGCCAGTTTGACTGGTGGCAGTGTCTGGAGTTTCAGGTTAGTCCAACACTGGACGAACTTTACCAAACTTTCAAAGGTGTACAGCCCCAAGCGGTCATTGCCGTAGTTTGACAGGTGGGTCATGAAGATGCTGATCTGCAAGTCAAACAGAGGCGAGCTGTGAGTAACCCGAGGTGCCCCACGCCATTTGCAAAACTACCTCTGATTCACAACGGAAAGTGAAGCTATCTCAGGGCCACAATTCCCTCCAGAACGCTTATTGAAGAAATGTTCCCCCCGTCACAAATGAGAGGTAGTCCATTCAGCCTTCAGTGCTTGCTGGGCCATTCATAAAGCCATACAATGCACAATAGGCTCACAAACGAAAACCAATAAGATCACGAACGATCTGATTACTCCTGCCTGCTGAAGGTGTGGAAGTGATGGCGGAGAATACGAGTCTAATCCAAACAACCCATCTTTACGCTGTTCTACTCTCAGTGACTACACCACTCAGTCTGATATCTCCTTCGTAAGTTGCCGTGCCCAGAACTAAATGTATTCTGGAAGGACTGAACATATTTTAATCTCTGTCAGCGAGTTACAATTCCTTGACCACCATTTGTATAGCACCTTCTGCAACCTCAGGATGTCTCAAAGGATGTTACAGTAAGTAAACTACTGCTGAGGTGCAGGCACCGTGGTAGAAAATGAAGGAATCAAATGGGACTAGTTTAGGTTGGGGAAGCTGATCAGTATGGATGAGTTAGACCAAAGGGTCTGTTTCTGTGCTGGACAACTCTATAAGCTCCCACCCTATGATCTGCCTGCACTGCTTGCAAAACAAAACTTTTAACTGTACTTAGGTACATGCAACAACAATAAATCAAATCAAATCAAATCAAATCAAATTGAAAAGCAGCAAAGCATTGGTTCAGGGAGAAACATAGACCAGGAAACTGGGGATAAATCACCACTCTCTCATTGATGAGGCTCCCTAGTAGGGTGACGAAATGTCTGAAAACAAACCTTCAAGCTCAGCGAGCTAACTTACATATATATCATCAACCTGAGCTACAAATCTTCTCAAAAATCGCTACATCCAGTTCTTCCAAAGAGCATCTATACATCCAATTGAGGGGACAGGCATGACCCCAGTTCAACATCACGTCTAAAACATGGTCCCTTTGACAGTGCAGCACTCCCTTGGTATCGGCACTGAAGTGTCAGACTGGATTGTGAGCTCAAGAACCTGGGCTGAACATGGACCTTTTACTCCAATGTGAAACTGAACCAACTCAATATCACATTGAGACTCAAACTCACAAGGAACAAAAGAAACATATCAATAGCACGTGGTATCTTGCAACAGACGGAAAAGGGCATGATGGAAATACACACATCAGAGTCTGAGTGTAGTTGAAGTGAGGGGTAGCACCAAGTTATTTCAGTAATGGTCTCCAGGACAGCTGTAGGGTTTTTACGTAGCAATCCTAATCAAACGCCTTGGCAAGTTTTGTGATATAAGCACAAATCGTTTTTGATGAAGTTGAGGTGAGAGAACTGAAAACACGTCTTTACAGTTTACCGTTACGTCTAAGTAGGTGATCATTTCAATCACTGGCATGCAATTCCCTCTTTGTCCTTGTTATTCACTTTGCTTAATTTCTTGAGGTGCAAAAAAAATCAGGCGACAGGCCATAAACGAGAAGAGGTTGGGGACAAATTGAAGAATGTGAGAGAACTACCCATTTCCCAGTGCACCTGCTTTTATCACAGGTACTGATGGTAATCAACATAATTGCACAGAACCATTCCCTAATGTGTAATTGCAGTGAAACGTACAAAACCTGCTGTTCTCCTGTTAACAAGAAGCAAAATTAAACTCCATCCTCAAACCACATGAGCACAACAGCAGTGCCTCGGCTAAATCATCTCATTTAGTGACAAGGAGTCTGCCCTCTACTGCCTTTCCTACCCCCTAGTGGTACAGTGATTGAGACAAACTCCAAACATAGAGCAAAACTCTGAGCATCAGTGTAGCCAGCTCCAAACAACAGCACAGATGGACCACACTGAAGGATGTGACTCTCCCCCGACTTCAGCAGCACAGGTAAACAGCTTCAACCCTGTACCACGTTTTGATAGGATTCATATCCTATCTCACTTTAGGAAAGATGTGGAAGCTTTGGAGAGGGTGCAGAGAAGATTTACCAGGATATTGCCTGGAATGGAGAATAGGTCATACGAGGATAGGTTGAGAGCGCTAGGTCTTTTCTAATTGGAACGGAGAAGGATGAGGGGTGACTTGATAGAGGTGTATAAGATGATCAGGGGAATAGATAGAGTAGACAGTCAGAAACTTTTTCCCCGGGTGCAACAGAGTGTTACAAGGGGACATAAATTTAAGGTGAAGGGTGGAAGGTATAGGGGAGATGTCAGGGGTGGGTTCTTTACCCAGAGAGTGGTGGGGACATGACAATGAAAGACTTTTCCCCATAATTTTAAGATGAATGGGGGAAGTTGTGGGGAGATGTCAGAGACAGTTTCTTTATCGATGGTGGTGTGTG
>NC_057747.1:21354082-21378163 GCF_004010195.1 Chiloscyllium plagiosum | reverse complement strand
GAGAGGATAGGGAGAGGAAAAGGAGAGCACTAGGAAAGAAGAGGCAGACTGAATAATAATTAGTCTTTTAGTGGCAGGGAATGTTAACAGAAACACTCTAGAATAATGATTCTGATCTCCAGGAAAAAGGTCCCACCATGGCCTTGTCTCACCCAATGAGCCTAAGCCCCTCCAATCCTACAACCCTCGACCATCTCTGTGCTACTGCAGTGAGTGTGGGATCCAACGACAGTTTCATGCTGAGAGTTAGGGTGCACACAAATCAGAGGGTCAAAGAAGCAGAAACATTGCAAATCCAACCAGTCCCTTTGTTAACAATCCACAAAGACTCGAAGAAGGTGTGTCTGCGGTGTACCACGTGTCGTGGGAAGGCAGTACCTTTCTCCAAAGGGTGCTAGTTGTCAGAGCAAATCCCAACTTCCTGAATCCGAGCTTTTATTGTGGATACAGCCTTTAACAGTGGCAGGCCTGACACAAATCACTGAGGAAATATTTACCTTGTACAGATTCAGTCGTTAGTGAAGCAAACTCATTAATGGTTAACGGGGTGAGTCGAAAGCAGAATGACCCCAGTGGTCCAAGTTCAATCCCTGTTACTGGCTCATGGGCAGTTGTCCTGTTGCCTTGTCCCATGTCAGATCGAGCTATAATTGTCTTTCACTAATGAAGAGAGGTCGAGGGTTCATTCTGGGCTACGTCTAATTATCTTGCCAGACATTATAACATTGAGCATGACGGGAGCTGGGGACAGTAAGAGAGAGTGGGAGCTGTTGGCTGTCTTACTGATTACCTCGTCACTGTCCTTGGTATTGGACCTCACTATTTGCAGTACCATATTCTGATAGGGTCAATTACTTATTCACACCTAGCGATAGGCTGAATGTGAAAACACACAGCTTTTGGAAAAATCAAAATGGCATCTCTTCCCCATGTCGAAGTAGCAGATGATTCATGACAGATGCCCTCGGTATCTCTGAACCTCTAAGTCTGTGTCTCTGACACACAAACACAAATATAAAATCTTAGAATCCCTCCAGTGCCGAAGGAGGCCATTTGGCACATTGAGTCCACACCGACCCTCCAAAGAACATCCCACCCAATCCTTGTAACCCTGCATTTCCCATGGCTCATCCACTGAACTTGCACATTTTTGGAGGAAACCAGAGCACCCAGAGGAAACCCACGCAGACACGGAGAGAATGTGCAAACTCCACACGGACAGTCACCCGAGGCAGGAAACGAATCCGGGTCCCTGGTGCTATGGGGCAGCAGTGCCACCTTTCCCCCGTGATTTGTACCAATTTGGTATAAATTACTCTACAGGTAACCTGGGCTGCAAAGCTGATTGTTACTTGCCGTGCTAAGAAGCCTGACAGACTCAGAAGGTTGGAGGTCTGTTTCCTCCTATGCCCAGGATCAAGATGGAGCCCGGAAATTGCCGTGTCGTTTGGTGAGGGGGAGAAGCCAGGCAGGACGCCTGCTTTTGGTTACTCCCAATGGAATACAACAATGTCGAAATCAGGATCGGGTTCCCGTGCGGAGTCCCCAGTCCGCAAACTCTCCTCGAACCATCACAATAACATGCTCACTTTCTGGATGTGGTTTCTGAATCGGTAACTCCGTGTGCCCACTGAACCTGTGCCAACTCTTTTACCGAGAATCCCTTTGCTGGCATGAACAGATACCATAAAACCTGTCACATGCCTCAATCTGAAGGTTACATACTTGTGTTTCATGGAGCTCCAATGTGTCCAGAAGGACTGCAGTGATTGTAACGAGGTCTGCCAATGGACCTCACAGACTATGAGTTCCATGATTGGGGCTGTTTACCTGCTCCAATCAGGGAGCCCTGGCTGACAGATACAAACAGGAGTGTCACCTGCACACACACGACATGGGTGCTAGGGGAAAACAAGCACTACCGCTGTTAGGCGGTATACATTTGGTATGCATAAAGAATACATTTGGTCAACAAACACACGGTTAGAAGGGTTTTGGATTTGGAGGAATGTTTCACCATATAGCAGAGACAGACAAAAGGGACTCCCAATGATAGGGGATATCTTAGGACCAGATAGAGCTGAGGAATGCTCTGAAGACAGTCGCTGGACTCAAAATGTGATGTCTGTCTGTCTCTGTGTCTCTCTCTCTCCCTCCTACAAATGCTGCCAGTCCTGCTGAGTTCCTCCCTGCGTTTCTTTCCAGCAAATGCAGCTTTTTGCTTTACTTTGTTAGAGCTGGATCGGTATTTGTTAAGTGAAAGTTTTCATAGAGGCGTCTGTCAGAATGTTTGATCTGCTTCAGTGACGATTTTGGAACGGAAGGTGGTGTGGGCGGGAGATCTCAGATGGCACCGTTACCCAAAGATATAAAGAAAAGCAAAATGCTGCAGATGTTGAAAACCTGAAACAGATTCAGAAAGTGCTGTAGAAACTCTGCACGTCTGGAAGCATCTGCAGAGAGTTAACGTTTCAAGTCTGGCATGACTTTTCTTTGGAGTTCTGTGGAAGACTGGCCATAGACTCGAAATGCTAAATCTCCCCGCAGATGCTTCCGGCAGCACTTTCTGCTTTGATTTTACTCATCCAAAGAGCCTCAGCTGTCTCCTGGCATTGGCGTGACGACCTCTCGGCCTCCCACAGCAGTCTCCCAGCATGGCATGTCACTGGCACAGTGTGGAGCCAATGCCTGATGCAGACTCGAAGCTAGGTGCCAGCGTGGCCCGCTTGACTGAAGTCTTTTGTGCAAAATGCTGGAGACTTTGCTTGCGTAACAAATCTCATAACTAAAGAGGCTGTGCCTAGGTACTCTTGTATCTAAGTTGGTGCTGTAATTGGCGATGTACAAACTTCTCACTGTACTCATTGAGTGTACATGACAGTAAAGACTATTCTCTGTTCTGTTCTATTCAACCCTTGAAGGCCATCCTCTTGTGTGCCTCCTGACTTGATTGATCTGCATGTGGCATTTCGGCTGAATCTCTGAAATATAAAGCAAGGTCAGAGTCTTAGGATAAGGGGCAGCAAATTTAAAACAGAGTTGAGGAGAGACTACTTCTCCCAAAGCGTTGTGAATCTGTGGAATTCGCTCCCCCAAAGTACGGTGGATGCTGCGACAGAGATTTGAGGAGGAGTTAGACAGATTTTAAATTGGAAATGGGTTGACGAGTTCTGGGGATAAGGCAGGAAAACGGGGGTGAGGAGCATACCAGCCATGATCGAATGGCGGGGACAGAAGAAATGCAGATGCTGGAATCCAAGGTAGACATGCAGGAGGCTGGAAGGACCCAGCAAGCCAGGCAGCATCAGGAGTGGAGGAGTCACACCCAAAACGACAACGTCTCCACTTCCTGATGCTACCTGGTATGGTGTGTTCTTTCAGCCTCCTGTCCGTCTACTTAAGATCGAATGGCGGAGCAGACTCGATGGGCCGAATGGCCAAATTCTGCTCCCATAGCTTCTGAGCTTATCAGTTGAAACAGAATGATATCTGGGAGAGGGGAGGGCCATCAGTCAGGCTGTACAAGTCACAAAGCAAAAAGCAGCCGATAATAATCACACAGGCCAGGGAGCAGAAGATCTGCCATTCGTTCAATTCAAAACCCTACCAAGCAGTCTCCAAACTCCGCGATGTTTGTGTCTGCTGCATTTCCCTGCCTTTGCAGCAATGACGATGGCTGGTCTCCCAATTAACTGAGCAGCTGAAGCCGATTTAGTTGTGCCGCTGTATTCCCCAAGTGGGATGGACAGCTGCCAATATAACACGGTCAGTCCCACCAGCACCACAAAGGGCTCACATGCCAATCAACAGATGTTCATCCACAAGTGACCCTGATTCCTTCTAACTGGGTGGTGGCGGTGTTAAATTATGATGGCACTGCGGAGGGTGAGTGAAGGCAAATCAGCACGCATCTAACTCTTGCTGATAACTCCAGACCTCTGGAGAAACAGGACTGAGGAGGGTAACACCCTGCAATGGTTGGAACAAACTCCCAGCTTCCTTGCTGCCTTTTTAAATCCTGGGAGGTGCGGATGAGACCCACATCAACTGAACTAACTCGACAGACACAGTAGCAGGAACAAATTAACGTTGGGTCATGGCCCACGGCAGTTCACTTGGGTTGAGGCCAGGTGCCTGCAGATCCAGGAATGGAGAACCAGAAGATCAGGCTGAACCAGATAGAACAACAACTGGCATTAGGGTGGCACCTCTAACCAAATGTCACTAAGTGCTTCACAGGAGTGCTACCGAACAAAAACTCGTCACAGACTTGGATAAGCAGAGGTCCAGAGGATTGGCCAAAATTTTGAGGAGTTGCAAAATGGATGGAGAGACGCAGACAGTTTTAAGGAAGGAATTTTGGGGCTCAGGAAGCTAAAAGTATGGAAATCGCTGGTGGAACAAAAGCGATCAGGGAGGCACAGGAATTCAGAACTGGAGGGGCAGACAGATCCGGGAGAGAGATGGAGCTGGGGGTGATTGAAGACATAGGGAGGGGCAGGACAGGAACAGCTTTGTCAGAACAGGAAATAGGGCAAGGCAGTGAGAAGACAAGGTGATAGGCTGAAAGAGAATGGGTCCAAGTTAGGATACAGGTTGCAAGTAGTTTTGATGAACTCAGGCTTTTTGGAGAATGAACAAGGAGATGGCAAATGCCTGGACTCCCAAAGGGGTGTCTGAGGAAGAACAATTAAAGTACTGAGAGATGAGGGAAGCCAGGGGAGACACACAAGGTTGGAGGTGGGTGGGGTGTCTGGTAGCAGGTTTAAGTTGGTGATGCTTTGTGTAACGATAGCCTGGGCAGCTTGGTAACAGAAAACCAAATTACAGACGCAGAATTTTTTTTTGTTGAACAGGGTGATGTTCACTCTTGAATTGAGACAACGCAACTCATCTCTTTCACTCAACCAGGAGCTGCTACATCTCCAATAACTGACATGCAATAGAACTTAACGTTTAGATTCTGCTCCTTGTTATATACTCTATGTAAACAATACTTAACATTTTTCAAAGCCCTTACTGTGATCAGTTGTTATCAGGTTGGAACAAAGGTTATTTCATTTATTTTAGCTTTCACAGAGATGCCTTTATCACAGGGAAGTATTATACATTGTTGATGCAAAACAGCCTCCTTTGGCAGTTCCCTAATGAACTGCACACACAATCCTTGGTTCAATTTACTTTCCTTCCTTTTGTTGCTGCACAGTAAACTTTGCAAAGTTATTTGCTTTTGCACGAGGAGAGAAATTTGACCCATTCATGGAACGGATTCTGAACAAGTCTGTTTAAATATTAACTACAACGAAACATGTGTATTCGGCAAGTGAACAAAAAAGATCATCTCATTAACTTGGCTCGGAGTTGGGGAGAAAGATACACTCTATTCACAACATAATCCAGCTCAATATGTGAGTCAACATGGGCTGACAGACACGATTCAGCCTCCTGACCCTCACCAGGTCCAAGGAGGGTGTATCCTCCAGCAGTGCTTCGTTTATTGCAAATTCAGAACCCACCCTCTCTCTGCTTCCTTGCAGAATGATTATGTGGGGTAGCAGCTTGGTAATAGCAATATGATACAGTCATAGAGATGTACAGACCCCCCACCCCCATCCCAAACACCCCAGGCCGACCAGATATCATAACCCAATCTAGTCCCATTTGCCAGCACTTGGCCCATATCCCTCCAAACCCTTCCTATTCATATACCCATCCAAATGCCTTTTAACTGTTGTAATTGTACCAGCCTCCACCCCTTCCTCTGGCAGCTCATTCCATACACACACCACCCTGTGTGTGAAAAAGTTGCCCCTTACATGCCCTTTAAATCTTTTCCCTCTCACCCCAAATCTATGCCCTCTAGTTCTGGACTCCCCCACCCCAAGGAAAAGACTTTGTCTATTTATCCTATCCATGCCCCCTCATGATTTTATAAACCTCTATAAGGTCACCCCTCAGCCTCCGACGCTCCAGGGAACACAGCTCCAGCCTGTTCAGCCTTTTCCTATAGCTCAGATCCTCCAACCCTGGTAAAATCCTTGTAAACCTTTTCTGAACCCTTTCAAGTTTTACAACTTTTCCCAGAGTTGAAATGGCTAAAAATAGGGGGTGTGCACTTAAGGGAGAAATTTCAAAGTAGATGTGAGGGGCAAGTTTTTTTTTTTAAACAGAGAGAATGGTAGGCGTGTGGAACGCGCTGCCAGAGGTGGTGATGCTGGCAGATATGATTGGGACATTTAAGAGTAAGCAGATGCATATGCAAGGAATGCAGGAATATGGACCAAGGGCAGACAGAAAGGATTAGTTTACTTTGGAGTCATGTTCAGCACATCATGGGCTGAAGGGCCCGTTCCTGTGCTGTACTGTTCTATGTGCTCTCTCTCTGTTCTGTCTTAAGGGGCGATGAACAAAAAAAAGCTAGAGGTGATGAGGAAAAACCATGTTATACAATGCACAACCCTGCAAGAGTATTATGACGATGTTATGACGGCTTCAAGAGGTTATTTTTGTCCTGGGTTTTGTTTTGAAAAGAGAGATTGAACAAGTCACAAGCTATCCGTAAGAAAGTAAACAGCTTGTGGGGGCCTTTTTTTTTTATTAAGGTTGGAACAACAGAAGCAACCTGGCTGGGTGTGGCCAGCTCTCACAGAAAGCTTTCTCTTTTTTTTTTAGTTTTGAGGTTTAGCTTTCAGTAGTTGCTGTTGTGGGCTTGAAGTTGAATCGGCTATCTTTTCCCTTTTTTCGGTTTCATCTAGAAGCTGGGGATTACCTGTGAGACAAATCTGTCCTTGGTTAGACACACCATTGTTCTGCCATTCTCTCATTCCAATCAGTTAATCTGAACTGTCAACATCCTTTCTCCCCCAGCAGTCTACACCATACCCCCTACCAACTCCATCCACGACTCCCCCACCCCCCAACTATAGCAGAAATGCTGCCCCCTCCACACTTCACATCCATGATGAAGAGTCATCTAGACACGAAACGTTAGCTTGCTCTCTCTCCATGGATGCTGCCTGACCTGCTGTGATCTCCAGCATTTTGTTGTTTTTAGTACAGATTCCAGCTTCTGCAGTAATGCGTTCCTCTACTTTTCTGAAGTTGCCTTTTTGCCAAAGAGTGTGTTTATGGGATGTTATTAGAACTTTATAAGATAATGAGAGGTCTAGATAGAGTTGATGATAGTTGTCTTTTCCCCCAAGTTGGGAAATTTCAAGACTGGGGGCACATTTTTTAAGTTGCAAGGGGAAAGATTTAAAAAAGACATGCCGGGGAAATGTTTCACACAGAGGGTAGTCTGCGTGTGGAATGAACTTCCTGAGGAAGTGGTGGATGTGGGTAAAATTACAACATTTAAAAGACCTTTGGATGGACACATGAACAGGAAAGGTTTGGAGGGATATGGGCCAGGAGCAGGCAGGTGGGACTAGTTTATTTGGGATTATGTTCGGCATGGATTGGTCAGACTGAAGGGTTTATTTGACTCTATATTGGAACAGTTAATTAGTAATAGGTACTGTATCTATTATTCAATTAAGTTTTCTAATAGAGTTAAATTATTCTAACTTCCTCTTGCTTTGTTTGTATTTTAACTATAATGTTTAAAATAAATTTTGTTTTGCTTAACCAGTAGTTTGACCAGTCACATTGTGTCTGGTACACAGTATGTTACAATCACCTTTAAAATAAAAAAAAATTAGGGTTTAAACTATCTTTTTGAAATATTTTGAGGGGTGTGGTCTGGTCCATAATGGCATTAGAAACAGATCGACAGTATGCCCATGAAAAGGGAGCTGGGCAGACAGCAGAGAGAGAAAATAATTGCAGGGAGAATGGGCCAAGAGTAAGGTGAGTGAGATTAACCAGATTGTGTTGCTTTTATAAAGAACTGGTACAGACAAAATGGGCTAAGTGGCCTCTTTCTATGCCATACTTTACAACTCTATGTCACTGAGTTCCATTTGAACTTGGATTGAGGACACAGGGGCTCCTGCAGAAATTAATGATTCACCAAAGTAGAGCTTCCCCGCAGCATGGAGAAAATGGGATTGTAACCTGCCCATCACTGCATTGTGGGAGGAAACCGGAGCACCTGGAGGAAACCCATACAGACACAGGAAGAATGGAGTCATGCTGGAAAAGCACAGCAGGTCAAGCAGCATCCGAGGAGCAGGAAAATCAGGCAAACGCCCTTCATCAGGAAATCCTTTTCACATCCCAACGATTCAAAATGGCTCCCTTAGTTTCCTGATGAAGGGCTTTCACCTGGAATGTCGATTCTCCTGCTCCTTGGATGCTGCCTGACCTGCTGTGCTTTTCAAGCACCACTCTGATCTTGACTCTAATCTCCAGCATCTGCAGTATCCACTTTTGCCACGGGGAGAATGTGCAAACTCCACACAGACAGTCGCCCGAGGCTGGAATTGAACCCAGGTCCCTGGGTCTGAAGCTGAGCAGTGCTAACCACTGAGCCACCATGCCACCCAAAAGCTGGCTCACATTGGCTATTTGTGTCTTAAAAGGAGGAGAGATGAACAGAGGTTAAGGGAGGGGCTTTCTGGAGCTTGGGGCCTAGCCAGCTAAAAGAATGACTCTGAAATCTGTGAAAAAACTTTTTGGCAACCCAAGGATTCAAAATGGCTCCCTTAGTTTCCTGGGTAACAGCAATAATTAGTAGGAAAGGACATCAGGGCAATGTTATGGATTGTGTGCGAGACATATTGTCAGGTCCTGGTAAACATGCTGAGGGAAACCTGACGGATTAGCACATTTGTCCTCTTAACTACACCAATATGGACACACCGTCCTCCAGGACTTCCAGCACAAAGTGGCATAAAGCCTCATGACCTGAATGGCTTTGCTTCCTGGAAACAAGCTCCACTTATTTGTAGGAAACAGCCCAAACTAATTTAAAACCTACGGCCATGGCTTAGGATTGATAAGGACGTAAAACTGAATTTTTTTGCAGGACTGGAAAGCGTGGGACTAACCAATAACAGATGGCCGCGACACAGTGACGGATGGTACAACATGTAGGCCTGACTAAGGGAGTGGTTCCCTTATGACTCAGTTTATACATCAGCTAGTAATTCAAAATCAAAATCATCCCAGTAGAATGTGAAGCCCAAGCATAAATCACATCAATTAAAGGGCTTGGCATTCACAAGTGCAATGAAATGAAGCCAACTAATGTGCAATTTAAACAATTCTTTTGCATTTAATTTAGCAAAGGCATTTCCTGATTTGAATGAAGGGCTCCAGTGGGACCAATAATACTCCAAATCAGATCCCTATTCTGTGCTGGACCAGCCAATCTCCAATGAAACAGGAGGTTTTCATTAACACTTTAATTGCATGTTGGAAATCACATAACACCAGGTTATAGTCCAACAGGTTTAATTGGAAGCACACTAGCTTTTGGAGCGACGCTCCTTCATCAGGTGATTGTCAATCACTGTGCAAGGACTGTAACAAACACTACATTGGACAAACAGGCAGAAAACTAGCCACCAGGATACATGAACACCAACTAGCCACAAAAAGACATGACCGTCTCTCACTAGTATCCTCACATACGGATGAGGAAGGACACCACTTCGACTGGGACAATACATCCATCCTAGGACAAGCCAAACAGAGACACGCACGAGAATTCCTAGAAGCATGGCATTCCAACCGGAACTCTATCAACAAACACACCGAGTTCGACCTTATCTACCTGAGAAAAGGAACAGCAAGTGACTTCACCACAAGAAATATCACCACAGGAAATGACATCACCAACCCAAAGAAACCCAAACATATAAACAGAAAGCAGGAATTTTCAGCATTGCTTCGCATGAGGTCCACTGAAGATGTTACCTAGTAAGGTAACGAAACGCCTGGAAATGAACCTTTCAGCTCAGCGAGCAAACCTATATCCAAAATTAGCGTCACTTGCAATGCGAATACGGATCACATCGACGACTGAGTTTTGCAATGCTGGTCGAATAGTTGTCACTTTGACAGAGATAATTCCCTGATTCTCTCTCAAGACAAAACCATTTATTCCCTCACATTCCTGATGAAGGGCTTACGCCTGAAATGTCGATTCTCCTGCTCCTCGGATGCTGTCTGACCTGCTGTGCTTTTCCAGCAACACACTCTTCGACTCTGATCTCCAGCATCTGCAGTCCTCACTCTCTGCAGTTATTCCCTCCCCTCCACCAGAGAGAGAAAGTAGGGCCTCAGTTAAAAATCATCTTAAATACGACATCTCCCATAATGCAGCACACCTCCTCCCCTCCCCCCACCCGCTATCACACCGGAGGATCAAGTCTTGAGTTCAACTCCAACAGTGGGACTTGAACCCACAGCCTTCAGAACCAGAGGTGAGAGTGCTACCCACTGGGTGATGGCTGGGGTAAAACAGCAGTGCAGCTCCTCAAACTCTAGAATGAGTTTTGGCCCCCTGTCACTCACTCACTCACTCACCTATATATTGAACTCAGGTATCAAGGAGTTTTAAAATAAGGAGGTGACACATGAAATGCAGGCTTGCCCTGCAGAAGAACTTTTCAGTTCTGGAAAGGCTGACAAATAAATTGCTAAAACAGTCCTTCAGAGTTCTCCAAGGGGCAAATTGAAATTAAAACGTTGCAAGTTCCCCTCCAAGCTACTCACCATTCTGACTTGGAAATATATCGCCGTTCCTTCGCTGTCACTGGGTCGAAATCCTGGAACTCCCTCCCTAACTGCATTGTGGGTCAAACCACAGCAGGTAGAGTGCAGTGGTTCAAGGAGGCAGCTCACCACCACCTAGGGACGGGCAATAAATGCTGGCCAAGCCTGTGATGCCCACATCCCATAAATTAATAAATCAAAACAAAGTTTCTGCAAGAGACTCCTTTGGCACCACACTGCAGAGCATGATCAGTATAAGGACTATTCCAAGATTGAGGCCAGCTTGTATGTGCAGCATCGAGGGACTGCCACATTGTGGGAGATGCCATCTTCAGGTGAAACATTCACCTAAGATCATAGCTAGCCATTGAGGTGGCAATGAAGGATCCCATTGCACTTTCTCAACAGCCCATATCCTGGTTGTCACTCCACCGTGAACCAAGTGCTACTTAAAAATGAACAAAAGACAAGTACAGCACAGGAACAGGCCCTTTGGCCTGCCAAGCCTGTGCCAATTAGCATACCCTAACTAAACTAAAAAAACAAACATTCTGCCCTTATTCAGTCAGTATCCCTGTATTTCCTCCCTATTCATGTAACCATCTTGATGCCTCTATAATGTTGCCAAGGTGCCTGCTTCCACCACCTCTTCTGGTGTTGTGTTCCAGGCTCCGACCACTCTCTGCCTGAAAGCCTTCCCTCGCACTTCTCCCTTAAACTGTCCCCCTCTCACCTTGTGCTCCCTTGTAATTGAAACTTCAATCCTGGGAGAAAGCCTCTGACTATCCACCTTATCTGTGCCTCTCATAGTTTTGTAGACCTCTATCAGGTCTCCTCTCAGCCACTGTCATTTCGGTCAAAGCAATCCTCATCCTTTTAACCTTCATCTGAATGTGTTATTCCTTCATTCACAATGTTACCCGTGTGGGTTGTCTCTACTGTTGCCAACTCACTGTACGAGAATGACTTTTGGAACATGTGGAAAGGCATGACAAGGCTTTATAGGAATGACATGCTTTCCTCTGTCGAAGTGAACACAAACCCATCTGCTTGTACAAACAAGCCAATATTTCAGATGAATTACCCACACGGTACTTATGTGAGGGGGATAGGGGAACTAACTGATGGGATAATCACAGGCTACCAGCAATTATTATCCATTCTTGGAGACAGTGCTGGGGAGCTGCCTTATAGAACTGTTGCAGTCCATGTAGACCCACAATGCCGTTTGGGAAGGAATTCCGGGATTTTGTCCCAACAACAGTGAAGAAACAGCAAACTATTTCCAAGTCAGGATGGGGAGTGGCTTGGAGGGGAACTTGGTGGTGGTGGTGTTCCCACATATCTGCTGCCCTTGTACTTCAGGATAGAAGGGTAGGTCTGGAAGGTGTTGGCTGAGGAGCTTTGATGAGTTGGTGCAGTGCTTCATGTAAAAGGCACACACTGCTGTGACTGTGCATTGGTGGTGGAGGAAGTAAAAATCGTGAAAGGTGCGTGAATGTTTTGTCCTGGATATGCCAAACTTTCTGAGGGCAGTTTGCGCCACACCCACCCAAAGCAACTGGAAGATGCCAACACATGCTTGACATGTTTTACCCCCCAATCAAATCCAGAGTGCTCATCATTGCAATAATTCACCACAGAAACTGCAGCAGATTGAAGAACAGCAAAGGATTTCTCCCTGTATCTCTCAACCATATTCATCCTCAATCAACCTCTCTTGGCCATGATCACATTACTGTCTTTGGGAACTTGCTGTAGGTGAATTGGTTGCAGTCTTGCCTCATTACAATAGTGACCGCAATTGAAAAGTACGTAATTGTAAAGCTCTTCGGATATTTCAGTGCTGTGAAAGGGTCTATGTACATGGGAGTGTCTGTATCGGACTTTAATCGGGCCTCATCAACACGCATTTGCAGATTTGTACTTGCAAATACATTCTATTTTGTTTAAAAAGCACACAATCTGTAGACAGTCAGTCAATGTGGCATTTTATAAATTCATACTTCGGAAATAAAACCAGTCTGACTCCAGGTTAAGACAAAGACAGACTTGAAACAAGGCCTCACACCTAAAATGCATTGCCTGACCTGAGATGTCACCTCTTTTATACTAATAAAACCTTAAATTATCTCAGGGCAGTGACTTGAAAGAGATTCTGGAATTTCCACATTAATCTATTGAAATCTGTGGCATCTCCATTCTAAGTGATTAAAGACTTAACAGCCATTTAAGTTTGTTCAATACATTCGCTGCAGTTGTATGACCCTTTGATTTCTTACTTATAAATTCTGTGTGTGATGTATTCTCCTTTACTAGTTACCTGGAGGAGGAGTGGGGCTCCGAAAGCTTGTGGGTTCAAATAAACCAGTTGGACTACAACCCGGTGTCATGTGATCTTTGACTTTGCCTACCCCAGTCCAACACCGGCACCTCCATACCTAAGCATAATGGACAGAGATCATCTCCCATATTCGATCTCTCACTATCAGATGCCAGGAGGTCTATCAACTGCTTTAGGCCACTCAGGAAGCCAGAAGAAAATGGGCACCCTGAGCATGAAATGGCAGGGAGACATGAGCCAATGAAAAATCGGCGATCCCATTGACCATAAGATTAGGCACAAAAGTAGACCATTCAGCCCATCAAGTTTGCTCTGCCATTCAATGAGATCATGGCTGATAATCCTTAAAATTGTGTCAAAAGACATGACCCGCTGTCGCTAGTTTCCATACCTACAGACAAAAGAAGGACACCACTTTGATTGGGACAACACACACACCCTAGGACAGGCGAAACAAAGACACGCATGAGAATTCTGACAGGCATGGCATTCTAACCAGAGCTCCATCAATAAATACATCGACTTAGATCCTAACTATCTTTTCTTGAAAAAAAGAACTGGAAATAACAACATACACCTTCAGAAACCAAAATCTATAAACCAAGAGGCGGGACATACCACCAGCGCTCACTGATGATGCTATCTAGTCATGGTGACAAAATGTCTGAAAACAAGCCTTCCAGCTCAATGAGCTAACTTACATACTTATCAACCTGAGCTACACACCTTCTCAAAAATTGCTGACAATGCTCAGCTCCGTTTTCCTGCTTTTTCCCCCCATAACCCTTCATTCCCTTAATTAAAACTCTGCCCGTCTCAGCCTCGAATGTACTTAATGATTCAATACCCTCTGTGGTAAAAAAAATTCCAATGATTCCGAGAGAAACAAATCCCTCCTTTATCTTGGTCTTGAATTGTGTGACCCTTATTGTGAGTTAATGCCCTCTGATCCTCACATGGAGAAATAACTTCTCCACACCTTCTCTATAAAGCCAAGAAGAATCGCGTATCTTCAATAAGGGCTGCCTCTTGGATTTCTATAGTCCAACAGGCGCAGTTCCCATCCATTTAACTTCTTCTCATCAGCCAGTCTCTCCATATCTGCTACCATGCCTAGTGAACCTACACTGGACTGCCTCCAATGCCAGTCTACTTTTCCTTAGATAAGGGGCCCAAAACTGGTCACAGTATTCTAGCTTTGGCCTGGTTAGTATCTTGCATAAGGACTGAAGGCAGGGAGTCTCCAGGGTGGAGAGATAAATGGGAGGGGGGTGGGGGTGGGGAGATTGCATTGCTACATTCTCCCCACCCCCACCCCCTCCCATTTATCTCTCCACCCTGGAGGCTCCTCGCCTTCAGTCCTGATGAAGGGCTTTTGCCCGAAAAGTTGATTTTCCTGCTCCTCGGATGCTGCCTGACCTGCTGTGCTTTTCCAGCACCACTCTGATCTAGACTCTGATCTCCAACATCTGCAGTCCTCACTTTTGCCTAGTATCTTGCATAATTTTAGTGAGACATTCCTATTTCTATACTCCATTTTCTTCAAAATAAAGGCTGACATTCCATTTTCCTTCCCTATTTCCCAGTGAATTTGGATACTAACTGTTTGGTCAAGAACTCCCAAATCCCTCTGTTCTGTAACTTGCTGCAGTTTTTCTTCATTCAGGTGGCAGTCAGTTCTTCTACTCTTCCTGCCAAAGTGCCTCACCTCATCTCCTCACATTATATTCCAGCTTGAGAAGTTTCCTTGTCCATCCACTCAAACCTGTTTGTTTCCCTCTGCAGATGCTTTGTATCATTCTCACCACTTGCCTTCCATCTATTTTGGGTCATTTGCAAACTTGGAAGAAGTATGTGCACTTTCCACATCTAAGTCTTTCACATTTACTAATAACAAATTGTTATGCCAGCACACCACTAGTTATAGGTTGCCATCCTGAAAATGTACCGTCTTCTAGCAGTCAGCCAATACTCTGTCCAAGCTAATATATAGACTTGTAGGACTTGTTACTGCAGATGCTGGAATCTGTACTGAAAACTAAAAAATGCTGATGACAGTGGGTCAGACAGCATCCAAGGAGAGATCCTAAGCTAATGTTTTGTGTCCAAGTGACTCTTCATCGGTGCTGACATGAAGTGTGCAGGAGGCAGCATTTATGCAATCGACAAAGTTCACCTTCTGCTGCCCCCCCCCCCCCAAACTTCACGTCCGCTCTGATGAAAGTCACTTAGCCTCGAAACGTTAGCTTGTTCTCTCTCCATGGATGCTGCCTGACCGGCTGTGATCTACATCATTTGTTTTCAGTAATATGTAATGTCCATGGGCTCTTATTAAGTAGCCTAAAATGTGGAACTTTATCAAATGCATTCTGAAATCCAATATATTATATTCACTACTTCCCCTTTATCTATCCTGTAGTTCTCCTTAAAGACCTTAGCAAATTTGTCAGGTATGATTTCCCCTTCATGAAGTGATGCAGATGTTGCTTGATCATAGTAGATATTTCTAAATGCTTTATCACATCCTTTATACTAAACTCTAACATTAAACTGAGTGGCCTATAGTTAGCAGTTTTTTAAAAATCTACCTTCCTTTTTGAGTAAATGTATTACATTACTCCACTTGACAGGATCTCTCCTGTTTTATCTCTGAAATAAGGGCTCAGGAGATGCCAAAATCTATCCGACAGCAATCGCAGCCTGTAACAATTTCAAAATAATCTTTTCCGCATGAAGTGCTATGAGCAATGCAAAGTGCATTTAAATGTAAATTCTTTGTTACTGAATCCTCAGGTTACACTGCAGAGCTGTAATGTAATTTACCCAGAGAAGGCATTATTGTTAAGTTGATAAAAATGGTATTATCCATCTTGAAAAATAGTTGAGCGCATGTTGTAACAAAATAATCTGGATCAAGCAATTGAGTTCCAACTGAGCAGCACGAGGATGTGACCTTGTCTTCTGGTTAGCTATACATGTCCTTTGTTTCAACACACATATTAATTAAAAGGAGTGCTTTTTCCACATTGCCTGAATTCAACCTTCAAGGTACGTTTGAACACCTGTACAAACCTCCCAGACATTAGACCACCCATTAGAAAGAATTTATTTCAAGGGATGCACCAACTTCTAAGACATGGACTCAAGCCAAAAGTTACACATTCCATCAGCAAGATATACCACTGTTATTTTTTCTCTGCTTGACTGCCAGCTTGATTGTGACACATGCAAAGATGAGGGTAATAAATTCATTGCAGAAACTTTAATGTGAACAACTACCTAGAGGGATTACAAAGCCCAATGCATAATCAAGGAATTCAAAAGAAAATGTGGATGTGCTGGAAAAGGAATTTCACAGCAAGGCATTCTTCGTTGAGATGTTGACTGACCGCCTGTCTATTCTCAATCTGCCCTTGTCTTTTTTTTTTACCTGCAGCATTTTGGCAACTGCAGGGGTCTTGGGCAACATCAAAGCCACATGGTCTTATGAGGAAAGGCTGAGAGACTTGGGTCTGTTCTCATTGGAAAGAAGAAGGCTAAAAGGGGATTTGATAGAGACATACAAGATGATCAGAGGATTAGATAGGTAGACAGTGAAAGTCTTTTTCCTAGAATGATGACGTCAGCGTGTACAAGGGAGCATACCTACAAATTGAGGGGTGATAGATTTAAGACAGATGTCAGAGGCATGGTAAGGGCGTGGAATGCCCTACCTGCTAATGTCGTCAACTCAGCCACATTTGGGAGATTTAAACAATCTTTAGATAAGCACATGGATGATGATGGGATAGTGTAGGGGGTCGAGCTTGAGAATAGTTCACAGGTCGGAGCAACATTCTGCGCTGTATTGTTCTATGTTCTAACAGTGAGGTCTAACTGTTACTGTGGTCTCCTGTGCACTGGGTAGAAGAAACACACATAAGGGTGATAAATATCTCTGCTTCTGGGTGCATGCCCCTGAGTCTCCAGTCGCTTGCCAAATACAGTCCCCATCCTCCTCGGAACTCAACTCCATACACTGTCCCATCAAAACTCAACAAACAGCATTCCAATCTTTCAATTCAGTGCCTGAACAAACTTCATGCTCCAACACAGTTCAACCATTTCACTGCTTCCCATATTTTGGACAGAGGTACTGGAATTGATTCTGTTACGGGTGCTATTTACACCTGCTTGAGACTATCTACTCTTGATTTATAGAGTCATAGGAAACAAACCCTTCGGTCCAACCAATCCATGCTGACCATAATCCCAAACTAATCTAGTCCCACCTGCCTACACTTGGCCCACATCCCTCCAAACCTCTCTTATTTATCTACTTATCCAAACGTCTTTTAGATTTTGTAACTGTACTCACATCCACCACTTCCTCTGGAAGTTCACTCCACGCATGAACCATCTTGTGCAAAATAAACCTCCCCCCATGTCTTTAAATCCTTTACCTCTCACCTTAATAATATGCCCATGAAAATATTTGACTCATGACCACCCATATCACCTTCCCCCATCATTGCTCAATTCATCTCTCTTGCGTTTCATTCAATCAATGACCTCCTCTCTTTCCTTGCATTGGTGAAAATTGGGTACCTCTCAAACCTTTTCTAAACTGGATAAAACATCACTGATGAGAAAGGGTGACTCTGCTCTCTCGTCTCTCAGATGGAGCCTGACCTGCTGAGCACGGCCTTGTATTTTTCTCTGCTCAGGTTTGATGACAGCTTTGAGTTGAAGGTTTGGTCTCTTCAAGGAGAAACAAATGGAGTTTGTTGGAGAATGCCCCAAGGGATTCTCTCAGGGAATGGTGTCCCATGGGTGAAGATCATTCAGAGATCAAGAGCGAATACAGAAAGACCGGAAGACTTCAGGTTTTCAATTCAGCAAAAAAAGATTACTTCCAGTTTTAGGAGGCCAAAACAAATGAATCGAGCAGGTGGGAATTTGAAGATTTTCTTCACGATCAGAGCTGTGCAGCTTAGCTATGATAAGCTGCGAAGCCATTAAGTTATCTCTGGCTGTTGCAGTGTTACAAGTTTACATAGGTAATTTTCACAGTAAACATCAACTCAGGAATTGATTATAATGAGAAAGTGTGACAGAAGAATGGACGCAGAGAGCAAGTCCT
Organism: Chiloscyllium plagiosum; assembly: GCF_004010195.1. NCBI lineage: Eukaryota > Metazoa > Chordata > Chondrichthyes > Orectolobiformes > Hemiscylliidae > Chiloscyllium > Chiloscyllium plagiosum. The sequence continues at coordinate 21,360,035 of NC_057747.1, read as the reverse complement.
CAAAGATTGGATGATTTTTAAGCTGTTTATAAAATCTATTAATTGCATATTAACACTATAGATATTTACAGAGATTACACACTTCAGGTACAGGTGGGACTTGGAGCCAGGCCTCCTGGTCCAAGGATGCTACCACTGCCCCACAAAGGTGTCCATCTACCTGCTGTGACCCCCCCCCCCAACCTCCACCCCCCAAATTACAGAGAGACCCAATTTAATTAACATTGTGCAGGCCTAATTTCAGCTAACTTACGTTCCCACGTTAAAGCCCGTATCACAAATACTGATGGCTGACACCACAAGTGTGATGCCGCTAAATCGGATATTTCAGGAAAAGTTATCATCAGTTCCAGAACATTCCGCTGTTTGTAAATGACAACTGATCTCCTGTTGAGTAGCTTGGTTAAACTGGACAACAAAGTGTGTTATCTCATGTTGGGTGCTGTGTTTTATTCAGCTGCTGTGCTGTTGCTGTGTTGAACATGACCTGCCTTTGGAACCACTAGATTCTGATTGCTGAAAATACAAATACCAATTACAGATGAAAGAATTTTGCATATTGTCAGGTGCTTGTAAACTCCTGGCTCCAAGTTTATTGTCAAACAATTTACCCCTAATTGAACCTAATTGCACAAAATTAATGTTATTCTTTTTAGTATTTTCTATTAAATACTTTTATACTTTGGGAATGACAGGAACTCTCCATGTTCCTGTAGCTTTCCACAACATTACTTAAAACCAAGATTACAGGCAAATGCTCTTGGGACACAACACAAATTGTAACATGGCAGCTGAAGAAATTTAAATTTATTTAATTGATCTACATTGCTACGCCACATGATTATCATTGATTGTACTAAAAACCTATCTGTTTCACTAATGTCCTTTAGGGAAGGAAATCTGCCAATCCTTACTTGGTCAAGCCTACATGTGACTCCAGACCCACAGCAACCATCTGAAATTGTTTAAAGGACCAACCAATTCAAGGAAGGTGAACACAGGCAACAAATGCTCCTAACAGCAACGCCCAAATCCCATGGAAAAAAAAATCAATCCTTAAAAGAAAGAGTGACTTGATGCCTTGCTTTATAAAGCCTAGCAAGTGATTTGTCAAATAATGCACAATTTAATGTCCTCCTCTGTTGAAGTGACTCCAATTAATCTCACAAAAAACAATGATTGCTAAACCAACAGCGTAATAGCTCAGAATCAGTTTAATTGTTCTTTGATGATGTTTAATAATTTTGCAGCATGGTTAAGTAGATTGATTAGTTGAAATTTAAATTTCATCGGCTATGTTGGGGTTTGTCAGTTTAAAGGATGGGGATCAAAACCATCTACATTTCAAAATAATTATGTAATTGAGATGAAGCAATTGTTTGTGATTTATATGCATATTTCTCATCAACTCATTGAACAGATTAAGTTCTGCTGCACAGATTTCTGGAATTAGAGTTCTGTCTGTCACTTTTACTTCACTCCTTCCTGAGATGTGAACATCATTAGCAAGGCCAGTATTGATAACCTACTCCTATTGCCCTTGAACGAAGAGGCATCGTATACCAGGGTCATCCTCTGCCTTCCACAGTCATGTGACCAGCACAGCAAGTTCCTTTTTTCTTTAGCTTGTGAAGCCATCAGAACACATCAAAGATGGCATCAGAAATGCCAGGCTGAAATTGTGTGGACTCCCACAGCTGCTCAAACGACAGCTACTAATGGAACAGTAAAGAAACATGATAACAGCAGTCTGCAACTTTGAAGTTCAGGCAAAATACTGCAAAGCTGGAAATCTGAAAGAAACACAGAAAATGCTGGAGAAACGCAGTAGCAACTGTGGAGACAAAGAGAGTGAGAGAGAGTGTGTGTGAGAGAGAGAGAGAAAGAGAAAGAGAGAGAGAGAGAGAGAGATGAAGTGAGTGAAAGTGAGAGTGAGTGAGACAAAGTTTCTAATCTTGTCTGACTCTGCTTAAGAACTGCCAGTTCTCAAGGTCTCCCGCTGTCTGTTCTGAAGAAGTCATACTGGATTTGAAATGTTAACACTCTCTCTCTCTGCTTGACTCTGCACAGATGCTGCCAGAACAGTTGAGTTTGGCCAGCATTTTCTGTGTTTGTTTCAGATTTGCATTATCTGCGGTATTTTGCTTTTGCTTTGAAGTTGCAGACTGCTGTTGTCATTTTAATTAAAGTGACGATATGCAAGAAATAGTCTGTTCTAACTGTATCTCATCGCTGCGTGTGGGAATATTCCCACAGTGAGGTCTGCATGAAATCTAACTTACCGGATTCAGCAGCACAGTAAGGAAGAGCTCACCGCCCCGAATACTCTTATCCAACTCCTTAGAGCCTCCCGGATACTCATTATAAAAGATGGTATGCGTGAACAGTCCACAGGTTTGACGAGGCAGAACCTGGATGATGTGGGAGAAGGAGAGACAGAGAAAAATATTCATCAAGTTACTGTCAACATGGGTTTATCTGTGCACCAAGCGTTGTTGTGGCATGTTTTCCATTGTGTAAGAAAGCACTGAACTTGCAACCCATTTTCCATCGTGGAATCCAGACTGAAAAACATTCCGAATGGTTTTGAGGAATCCCAGGCTGCTGGAGTACAGGTTACTTGATGAGTGACACGCTTCAGTCCACAAACACTGGTGGCCAGGCTGTTTCCGTTTTGAAATCGAAATGTGAGAAGTTCCTTAAACGTTCGACAGTATTATCCATATCCCCAAATAAAAAAGTGAGAATTAAAATCCTTTGGCAAACATCACGTTATTCCCTTCTGCACTGCAGATCCTATACTAAAAATGGGGATACAGAGTTGGGGTTAGAGTTGGAGTAGTGTGTGTAAGTCTGGTTGCCTCACTGTAGGAAGGATGCGATTGTACTGGAGGCAGTGCAGGATGTTGCCTGCATGGGGCAATGCAGACAGACTCAAAAGGCTAGGGTTATTTTCCTTCAAGCAGACAAGGCTGGTTGTGATATACAAGATAGAGAGGGGCACACATAGTATAGGTAGCAAAAGAATTTCCCCTTCGTAGAGGGGTCAATTAACTAGGATGCATAGATTTAGGGCTACAAAGTTAAAAATCACAAAACACCAGATTATAGTCCAACAGGTTTATTTGGAAGCACCAGCTTTCGGATCCTTCATCAGGTGGTTGATGAAGGAGCGGCGCTCCAAAAGCCAGTGCTTCCAAATAAACCTGTTGGACTGTAATCTGGTGTTTTGTGATTTTTAACTTTGTACACCCCAGTCCAACACCGGCATCTCCAAATCATAGGTTTAGGGCAAAGGGGAGAAGGGTTAGAGGGGATACTAGGAACAGATTTTATTACCCATAGGGTTGTGGGTATCTGGAACTCACTGCCTGAAAGGGTGGTAGACATTTACAACATTTAACAAGTATTTAGATGATCATGTGAAATGCCAGAGCTGACAAGGCTACAGGCCAAGAGCTGGGAAATGGGACTACAGTAGATGGTACTTGATAAATGGTGCAGACATAATGGATCAAAGGGCCTGACTCTAAATGGGAACTCATTCTGCCACACGTAGCAGTAATTTATGGTTTCCCAATAATTGCAGAGTCACAGAGTGCAGAAGCTGCCCAGTCAGCCCATCAAGTCTACACTAAGAACAGGAGGAGGCCATTTGGCCCATTGTTCCTGCAACAGCTGTTCAAACAAGCATAATTACTTTGGGCCAATCTCTTATCCCCATACCCTTGTGCGCTATTTATATCAATTTTGTTTTGTATTCACTTGTGGGAGGCGGGCATTGCTGGCGAGTTCAGCATTTATTGCCCTAAATGGCCTTGAGGTGGCAGTAGTGAGTTGCCTTCTTAACCCACACCAGCCCATGTGCTGAGGGCTGACCCGCAATGCCCTTCAGGGAGGATTTTTCAAGATTCTGACCCAGTGACAGTGAAGGAATGGCAATATACAAAACAACCTCGATTAGCCGAACGAGACGGGAGGGGAGTATTTTGTTCGGATAACTGATTGTTTGGATAACGTTTTTACAGGAAATTGGCATCTTGTTCAGATAACCCAAAATTCGGATAATTGATGCTTGGATAACTGAGGTTGTTCGGTATTTCAAAGGCAGGATGGTTAAGTGGCTTGCAGGGAAACTACAGGGGGGGGCGGTGTTCCCTTGTAGTTGCTGCCCTTATCCTTCGAAATGGAAGTGGCAGTGTATTTGGAAGCAGCTGTGGGTTCGGACGTGGCTGTGGGTTTAGCAGCTAAGGAAGCTTTTTTGGTGAATTTCTGCAGTGCATCCTGTGGCCGTGTGGCACCATTGCCCCAGAATCAGAAGGTCAATGGTTCATGAAATTTGACCTGATACTTTGGTCTGAATTTCAGTGCAATATTGCACAATCAGAGGCACTGTCTTTCAGCTGAGTCATGAAACGGACAGCCTCTGCTCCTGCCTGCTTCAGGTGATATAATACATCTCAGACAGCTACTCTGGAGATGAGTAGAGGTGCTGGCCCCATCAACTTTCACCGCTGAACTAACTTTTATGAAATAAGTGATCCTGTCATAGAGTCATACAGCACAGAAAGAGGCCTGTCAGTCCAAGCCATCCACATTGACCATTATCCCAACCTAGTCCCGCCTGCCTGCATGTGGCCTATATCCCTCCAAACATTTCTTATTCATGAACTTATCCAAATGTCTTTTAACTATTGTAACCATATCCACATCCATCACTTGCTCTGGAAGTTCATTCCACACACAAACCTCTTTCTGTCTAATGAAGTTGCCCCTCAGGTCGTTTTTAAATCTTTCTCCTCTCATGCCCCCTGGTCTTGAAATCCCCCCAGGGAAAAGACACCTAACATTCACCTTATCTACACCCCTCATGATTTCATATTATGAGAACTCTATGGTTGTTGTATCTCCTACATGATGACAGCAATTATACTTGTACATCATTGTATATCAAATGCAAATCACTGGTTGCAAAGCATTTGGAAGATGTCCTGAAGTTTTTTTTTCTGAATGTAAGTCTTCTATTTTTATTTCTCAGACTGAGCAATTCCAGCCTCAACCACTGGGGGCGATAACAACACACAAGACAATCACTCTCATCGACTGGAGAAGGGAAGAAACGCTTTGCAAGACAAATTTCAACTGGTGATCCGCAGCAAATGACTCAGACACGCGAAACCACAACCGCATTAAGCTGTCAGAGGTACTCACCATGATACCATTGTGAATGAACCCTCTGCGATATCGGGCTGGCTTCAGGTGGGGGTACTCCTCTGTGCTGGTGACTCGGATACCCCAGATGGATTTCCAGGCTTCATAGAGCTGCTTGTGAACTGGGTATACCCCTGAATGATGTGGTGCCACTGCGTAACCCATGTCAATCGGGATACCGTGGTCCTGCAAGAGTCCGGGGCTTTGATTAGAAAGGACTATTCTGAAAGACAATTCAGCACGCGCAGCCCCTTCAATTACAACCTCATGGAACATGTCACGATCACCATTCCAATGACTGCAACAGAATACAAGCAGTTCTGCAACATCAAAAGGTTAAGCACAGTATTATTGAGCAAAGAATTGTGGATGTTGGAAATCTGAATCAAAAACAGAAATTGCTGGAGAAACTCAGCAGGTCTGGCAGCGCCTGTAGAGAGAGAAACAGAGTTAGCACTTTGAGTCCGTTAGACCATAAGAAATTGGAACAGGAGTAGGCCACTCTGCCCTTCGATCCAGCTGTGCCATTTAATAGGATCAAAGCTGATCCAACATTCCTCACGTCCACTTTCCAGAGTTTTCCCCAGTACTCCTGATTCCCCTACCAATCAAGAATCATCCGCCCAGACCTCCCCCCTCACTGAGGACGAATGATCAGTCCTCAGCAAAGGACTCACCTTCATCCCCCTCCGTCCACGCATCAATGAATTTAATACACACGTTGACGTCGAACAATTCTTCC
>NC_057747.1:21307242-21350939 GCF_004010195.1 Chiloscyllium plagiosum | reverse complement strand
CCTGAAGAAGGGCTTATGCCCGAAACGTCGATTCTCCTGTTCCCTGGATGCTGCCTGACCTGCTGCGCTTTTCCAGCAACACATTTTCAGCTGATCTCCAGCATCTGCAGACCTCACTTTCTCCTCATACATTTCCATTGTACTCCATCAGAGCCGCTCAGATAAATTCCCATTACGCTGGCCTACCCGAACCGCTGAAGACAAATCACACACCGTGCCACAGAGCGTGCAGTGATTTCAACTCCCCAGCATGAATAAAACATAAGCTGTTCACAGTGGAATGGGCAGACAGCGGGGATTTAGGGCATAGGAGGCTACAACTTAAAAGGCTGTTGAACACATCTGCCATTGACAAGGAACGTCTTGAGCTGCTTTCTGTCCTGACCTCTTTCGCGAAGCATCAGCAGTGCTTGCTAGGATGAAAGGATTCAGTGGCAGTATGTACAAATCAGGTCTTAAGTGGAGTTAAGTCGCCCATCTCAGAGTTTAGGAACACCTCCTCATAATGTTGGGCCAATGGAAACTATTGATGTTTAATTCCGTCTAATTGTGTGGAGTCTACAAAAACAGGCAAGATAATAACGCAGAGGATTCCTTGAGGGGAAATGGGTTATATCCCTGCCTCCGAGCCAGAAGTTCTCAGTTCAATACTCAAACCAGGTGGTCATGACCAAGCAATTTCCCAGCACAGCTAAAAAGGCGGTGTTTCAAATTTCTTCCCCACAGAAATGGCACGGAGACAGAATACAACAGATTTCTGGTTAACCATGTGACAAAAAGGAAGTTGGACTCTCTACAGTCACCATCCACAGTTCCAGATTGCAATACAGATGTCAAAGTGCATTTACATTGGGAATGAACTGCAGCACACTGTACAAATACTCTTGCCAGATATGATGCAACTGTCAGTCTTATTAGAATTTGATTTGAGGCTGTGCATTCCCCCGAGGTTTACTGAGCAACAGTTCGCCCTGAAGTTTTGTTCGGATAACGGACATTCTGCAGGACCTTACTCATTCTGTGAATGAAGAAAGGACTAACTAGGATGGAGATTTCTGCCCAATTTAGCCTGAAACCCAAACATCACTTTCTTGGAATCACACTGGAATGACAGCCTGGGAATACTGAAGACTTCCATCCAAAATTCCACATTAATTGTTTAAAAGTGGGTTCACAAGAATTCTTTGGATTCATACATCAAGACAGATGTAATAAAATATGACAAGGGGGCTGATCATATGATATTTAACAGTGAAGCATGAAAGGCGATATTACAACCGTTTGGTTAAAGGTTGGTCAGAGGTAGGTTTTCAGGATTGTCTCAGGGGAAGGGAAGCAGAGAGGTGTTGGCAGGAGATTCAATGGAGCAAAGTCCAGCAGGCACTATCTGCATGGGCACCAGTGGCTCAGCAATGAAGACTGTGAATGCACAAAGGCCAGAGCTCAGAAGGGTTGGGGTGGTTACAGAGGTGTGGAGGGAGATGGAGCGATTGAAAACTAAAGGATGTGAATTGTGAAATGGAAGGCATTGCCTGTCCAGGAGTTAGCACAGGTCAGTGGGTACAGAAGGAGACACAGAGATTTCCCAAATATCCACAGTGGGCGATCAGGCTCTCTACAAGAATATAACACTATAAGGACCTCAGAGGTTTTGGTCTCCAGATATTAATTACAGCATAAAGTCTTTGGCAGTTAGTACCTGTGAACAAGTATTCTTTCAGCTGTTATAGAGTCATAGAAATGTACAGCTCGGTCCAACCCAATCTAGTCCCACCTGCCAGTACCCGGCCCATATCCCTCCAAACCCTTCCTATTCATATACCCATCCAGATGCCTTTTAAATGTTGCAATTGCACCAGCCTCCACCACTTCCTCTGGCAGCTCATTCCATACACGTACCACCCACTGTGTGAAAAAGTTGCCCCTGAGGTCTCTTTTGTATCTCTCCCCTCTCATCCTAAACCTATGCCCTCTAGTTCTGGATTACCCCACCTCAGGGTAGAGACTTTCTCTATTTATCGTATCTATGCCCCTCATGGTTTTATAAACCTCTATCAAACACTTTTTGCATAGTGCATGCAGTTCTGGTCTCCTTCCTATCGGAAAGATGTTGTGAAACTTGAAAGAGTTCAGAAAAGATTTACAAGGATGTTACCAGGGTTGGAGGATTTGAGGGACTGAATAGGCTGGGCTGTTTTCCCTGGAGCGTTGGAGGTTGAGGGGTGACCTTATAGAGGTTTATAAAATCATGAGGGGCATGGAGACGATAAATAGACAATTTTCCTGGGGTGGGTAAGTCCAGAACTAGAGGGCATAGCTTTCGGTTGAGAGGGAAAAGTTTGAAAAGGGATTGAAGGAGCAACGTTTTCACACAGAGAGTGGTGCGTATATGGAATGATCTGCCAGAGGAAGTGGTGGAGGCTGGTACAATTGCAACATTTAAAAGGCATCTGGATGGGGATATGAATAGGAAGGGTTTGGAGGGATATGGGCCCAAGTGCTGGCAAATGGGACTAGATTAGGTTGGGATATCTGATCGACATGCATGAGTTGGACTGAAGGGTTTGTTTCTGTGCTGTACATCTCTATGACTCCACAGTTACTGTTTCTCTTTCTGAAGTTGTTGGGGTCAAAAGAGAGAAAATTTCTCCAGTGGGTGAGAGCACAACATGGAATGCAACCTTCAAATCAGAGCAAGGCTGTTCTGGGTTAATGTCAGGGAACACATTCTCATACAGAAGCCATAGGAAATCTGCAAACACTCTCCCTCACAAACTTCTTGAGGCTTCAAAATGGAGATTAGATTTCTGTAAAACAAGTTTTTGTTTAATTTGTTCAAGGCAATGGAAGAGTTGCTGGTGATTTCATATCCCGAACAGCCCTCGAGGTGAAGATGGTGAGGCACTGCAGTGCAGGTGCTGTCAGGAGGATGATCCAGCATCCTGACCCAGCGTCTAGCCTTGGAACCAAGACGGGAGAATGGAGTTAAGGTATAGGTCAGCCATGGATCTAACTGAATGGCAGAACACCCCTGAGGGGTTGAATAGTCTCCGTATGTTTTTCATGGCGATATGTTGCTCAAGATGCCTGGAATTTTGCTGGAGAAAGTGAGGACTGCAGATGTTGGAGATCAGAGTTGAAAAGTGAGCTGCTGGAAAAGCACAGCTGGTCAGGCAGCATCCGAGGAGCAGGAGAGTTGACGTTTCTGACATTAGCCCATTTCTGATCAAGGGCTATGCCCAAAACATCGACTCTCCTGCTCCTTGGATGCTGCCTGACCGGTTGTGCTTTTCCAGCAGCTCACTTTTCGGCTTTGGAATTGCAGTGGAGGCAGGTTGAACTGAAGCATTCAAGGGGTCATTGAGGGATTAGTTGGATTGCAATGGTGTGCATGGATATCGGGAAAATGTAGGAGACTGGCATCAGGTAATGGACAGATTGCAGGCTGGATGGCCTCCTGCACAGTTCCAATTCAGAGATTCTATGAGGCGATGTTTCGATGGACCGGCTTTAAGGACTACAGCATCTTCTCACTTTAAGCATCAGGTCTCAAAACACTCTTCAGGTTACTTTCAATTCACGTGCACAGTAAAACTATTTCTGCACAGATGCTGGAGACTAGAGTTGACAGTATGGTGCTGGAAAAGCACAGCAGGTCAGGCAGCATCTGAGGAGCAGAGAATCGATGTTTTGGACATAGGCCCTTCATCAGACTAGCAATATGCCTGCAGGGTGCCCCGTGGTCCTCTTGAACCGCAGTGAGGTTCCAGAAGAGTCAACCAAATGATGCCTTCAGTTATGCAGAGAACGTAGAGACATTAGGGATGCTATCCCTGGGAGCAGAAAAGGTTGAAAGGAGTTTCATTCAAAATCCTGAAGGGGTTTTAATTGTGTAAAAAATGGGAACATGTCTCCTCTGAGAGAAGGGGAAATCACCAAAAATAGCAAGTTTTAAGAAGGTTGGCAAAAGGACAAGGAGACAAACTGAGGTAAGTTTATTTTTAACACAGGATGCAAACAATGATCTGGATTGCGTTTCCTGTAAGGGCAGTGGAAGCAGATTCAATAGTAATGTTCAAAAAGGAAGTGGAGGAAAACCTGATTGGACCAGAGTTGCAGTAATAAGGGAAAAGGACAATGATGTGGGTCTAACTGGATAACTTTACCAAAGAGCCCTGACAGACAAATGGCACTCACCATTCAGTGATTAGCCACAGAGGTGTACAGCACAGAGAAAGGCCATTTGGCCCATCAAGTCTGTGCCGGTCAAAAACAAAGCACCTAACTCTTCAAATTCTAACTTCCAGCACTCGACCCATGGCCTGGCATGTCTTGGTATTGCAAGTGCATATCTAAGTGCTTTTTAAACGTTACAAAGGTTTCTGCCCCGACCAGCCTTACACGCAGTGAGTTCCAGATTCTATGATTTTAAGTACCATTTATACTAGAATAATAGTCAAACTCAAGTAAAAGTCAACCCCCTGATTTTGGCCAAATAACCTGGAATGTTTCACATATCCTGCGTAAAAGTTAACCCTAGCTCTTCAGATAACAGATAGACATTTATGAGTCAGTGTGCTGGCTGTCACATCTCACTCCAGTATTCCAGCCTGCCAGTTATTCCGCTCTGCTCCCAGTCTTCCAGTCCACTGGCTGTTGTGTCCCGCGCCAGGTTTTCAGAATCACCATAATTCATTTTTTTCATTTGTTGAGAGATCAGTTGGGTTTCTGCTAATTATATGGTATTAATTTGATGGGCATGAATTTCAGCACCTCAGAACTAGCATCCATGTAATAGGCGACCCCATAAATTTAACCTTAAAAAGTAGTCTGGTCTCCTTCCTATCGGAAGGATGTTGTGAAACTTGAAGAGGTTCAGAAAAGATTTACAAGGATTTTGCCAGGGTTGGAGGATTTGAGCTATAGCATTTGGATGGGTATATGAATAGGAAGGGTTTGGAGGGATATGAGCAGGGTGCTGGCAGGTGGGACTAGATTGGGTTGGGATATCTGGTTGGCATGGATGGGTTGGACCGAAGGGTCTGTTCCCATGTTCCCATGCTGTACATCTCTATGACTCTAGTCAAAAAAATCCGACTATTACTCGAGTATATACAGGCGTTTTTTGTTGAGTTGATCACTCTGAGTTAAATATGGGGCAGGTTCTGGGATTCCAGTGATCTGTCGAACAGGCTGGATTCACAAAGTCTTCACTGCATGCTCCAGAAGGGAATATAAATCCAAGCTGGGACCTACCAATGCAAACTGCTTGTTCAGCTTCATCTGCTCAGCTAAAACTGTCTCGTTGTGAAACAGATGCGGTTGCATGTGACTCCACATATGGGGGAACCACCAGAACTCCTTCCTGTGTTTCAGCAACATGTCATCCCCTTCATCTTCCTCATTGGCCCCTGCAAGAAAATAGAGGAGACGGCAGAGTTTTAGCAGTAAGCACGAAAACAGCTTAAAATAAAACCCCCAAAGGATGCTGGAAATCAGAAACAAAAACAGAAGTTGCTAGAAAAGCTCAGCAGGTCTGGAAGCACCTGTGAAGAGAAATCAGAACTATTGGGGTCCAGCAGACAGTTTCCCCAACGCCCCTACAATCTCCGAAGTGAGTGGGCAAGGGATTCCTGAACAGCACTGGCAGATCCAAAAAGAAAACTTGAGTTCGGAAATAAAAACAAAATAAAATGCTGGAGAAATTCAGCAGGTCTGGCAGCATCCGTGGAGGGAGGAACAGAGTTCATGCTTATCCAGGTAGCTATTTTTCAGAACACCCTGGGACAAATCTAAAGCCATGCATTGTATTTAGTTAGAGCCTGATAGAAACAGACTGCTAAACAAGATTCTTAAAGGACTTGACCAAAGTAGATAGAGAGAGAGGTTGTTCCCCCTTGTGGGAGAGTCTAGGACTGAAGGGCATAATCTCCGAATAGGGGACAGTATACTTAAATCAGAGATGAGAAGGAATTTCTTTTCTCAGAGGGCCATGAATCTGTGGAATTCTTTACCGCAGAAAAGCTGGGTCGTTAAATATGTAAAGGCTGACGTAGATGGATTTTTAATCCTTAAGACTATCAAGGGTTCTGAGGAAAAGGCAGGAAAGTGGAGGTGAGAATTATCAGATCAGTTACGATTTGGAGATGCCGGTGTTGGACTGGGGTGTACAAAGTCAAAAATCTCACAACACCAGGTTATAGTCCAACAGGTTTAGTTGGAAGCATGAGCTTTCGGAGCGTTGCTTCTTCAGATGGTTGTGGAGTACACAATTGTAAGGCACAGAATTTATAGCAAAAGTTTACAGTGTGATGTAACTGAAATTATACATTGAAAAATACAGACAATCAAGGTATTTTTCAATGTATAATTTCAGTTACATCACACTGTAAATTTTTGCTATAAATTCTGTGCCTTACAATTGTGTACTCCACAACCACCTGATGAAGGAGCAGCGCTCCGAAAGCTAGTGCTTCCAATTAAACCTGTTGGACTATAACCTGGTGTTGTGAGATTTTTAATTCAGATCAGCAACAATCTCATTGCTTTGTGCCGCAGACTCACTGGGGCTGAATGGGCAATTTCTGTTCCTGTATCTTAAGGTCTTAAATAGCAGGAGAAGGATAAGGAGGGTGCTTTCATTCAATACCGGGCGCTGGCATTAACTGGAAAACATTGCCCACAAGGCTGGAGAACAGATTCAATAGTAACTTTCAAACCGCCAATTAAGTTTGGCGAGCAAGTTACTGAGATTGTTCATATAATCCAAATCAACATTTCCGTGTGCACCGCACACGTTTTCCCAAACAAATTGCCCGGGAAAACAGTGTGAACCTTAGCGTTACAAATGAAGATGGTCATGGGCTCAGCACTCACTACTGAGCAAGGATGGTCCTAGATAATGGGTCACCAGCCAAAATGAAAGGGGCACCAAAACGATGGGATGTACTGACAGAGGGAAAAGTAAAACCCCAGCCGAGGTCACAGACCCAGGAACAGTGGGCGTGGGGTCTTTCACACCCACCCATTCAGCTGGAAAAGAGAGGCTTTTGTTGAAATCTCACCATCAAGAGTTACCTCTGACAATGCTGCACTCTGTCAGTACGTCTGCTGCTCCACACTTCCAGTGGTCCTAAAACAATGCCCTGGACTCAGAGGTGACCCACTTTGCTAAGCCAATGCAAACTATCCAGATTTAATCCAGTCACCCGAACCCTTCTCTGATAAAAGTTTCAAACTTCTCAGATTTGGGCTCATATTTTACTTCCTCCTGTCAAGCCCTGTTCAACTCTTAACCTGTTATATGCTGACCTACATTGTGTGAGAAACAGAGTTTAAGTTTCTCAGACTAATTTCCAAGCTCTGGCACATCCTTCCCCTCTCTATTTCTGTAACTTTCTCCAGTCCTTCACTCTGAGATATCTGTGCTCCTCCCAATTCTGTCCTCTTCAACATCCCTGAATTCAATGGCTCCACAGAAACTCCCTCATTAAACCTCTCTGCCTCTTTCTTTGTTTAAGATATTCCTTAAAACCTCACTCTTTGGCCATCTGTACTCAGATGTTATGGGGCTCAGAGTTTAACTTGCTTCATACCCCTCCCTGTGAAATATCTTGCTGTTTTATTACAATAAAAGGCACCAAATCAGTGCCATCCAAATATTTTTAAGTGACCAAATAAGTCGTCAGGTACTGGATTCAATATGAGCAGGGCTTGTAAGCAACTGGAATTAGGAATCACTCACAAGACAAGAGAGACTGCAGACTAAAGTAACTTGAACTTGCAGGGCAGCAGAGTTAGCACTACTGCCTCACAGCACCAGGAACCCGGGTTCGATTCCAGCCTCGGGCGACCGTCTGTGTGGAATTTGCACATTCTCCCCGTGTCTGTGTGGGGTTTCCTCTAGGTGCTCCGGTTTCCTCCCACAATCCAAAGATGTGCAGGTTAGGTGAATTGGCCATGCTAGTTTGCCCATAGTGCTCAGGGAAGTGTAGGTTAGGTGCAATAGTCAAGGAAAGGGTGCAGAGGAGATGTACAAGGATGTTGCCTGGTATGGAGGGAAGGTCTTACGTGGAAAGGCTGAGGGACTTGAGGCTGTTTTCGTTGCAGATAAGAAGATTGAGAGGTGACTTAATAGAGACATATAAGATAATCAGAGGGTTACAGACATATAAGATAATCAGAGTCTCAAATACAGTCACATAGATGGGTCAACTCCAGGAAGGGTAAGAGAGATAGGCAGCTAGTACAGGAGTCTTTTGTGGATATACCATTTCAAAGAGGTATGCTGTTTTGGAAAATGTAGGGGGTGATGGATTCTCAGGGGAACGTGGCACAAACAGCCCAAGAGGTCATTGTCCACATTGGAACCAGCGACATTGGAAGGGAAAAGGTTGAAATTTTGAAGGGAGATTAGAGAGTTAGGCGGAAATTTAAAAAGGAGGTCCTCAAGGGTAGTAATATCTGGATTACTCCCAGTGCTACAAACTAGGAGGATACAGTAGATGAATGCTTGGCTGAGGAGCTGGTGTATACGGGAGAAGGATTCACATTTTTGGATCATTGGAATCTCTTTTGGGGTAGAAGTGACCTGTACAAGAAGGATGGATTGCACCTAAATTGGAAGGGGATTATTATGCTGGCAGGGAAATTTGCTAGAACTGCTTGGGAGGATTTAAACTAGTAAGGTGGGGGGGTGGGACCCAGGGAGATAGCGAGGAAAGAGGTAGATCTGAGGTGTTGCTAAGGACTGAATCAAAGAAATGCTGGGGTAACAGGGTGAGTTTCCTGTCCACACACAGAGTCAGGTGCAAAAACCCTGAGTTTTAACATCTCACAGACTATTTAGGGACAGGACATTCTCTGAGTACTGGAGTTAGGAATTATTACTGGTCATCTGTGAAACACATGCTCATGATATCGAAACCAAAAGAACTCTCAATCAACAGAAATCGCTGGAAAAGCCCAGCAGGTCCGGCAGCATCTGTGGAGAGAAGGGTCACTCCACCTGAAATGTTGACTCTGATTTCTCTCTACAGATGTTGCCGGACCTGCTGAGCTTTTCCAATGATTTCTGTTTTTGTGTCCATGGTATCCTCCGCCACAATAATATCAACCATTTCCATTCCTACTTCAACTCATTGGCCTAGTTTCCTTAATCTTGCCTCAAAGGACATCTGGACTCAGTCTTGGGAACCTCTGCTGCACTCCTTCTATGGAAGCATATGTTTTGTTAGGCAAGGGGACTTGAACATGTCTCACCAGTTTGCTATACAACTGAAGCAGGACTTTCACATGCTCTTCTCCTGTGCTCCTATATTGACCCCTGGTTTGGGAATGTATCGTTCTAACATTCTCAAACTCGCTTCCAAATTCGTCCAAGACTTTGTTCTCTCCCCATATCTTTAGCACTTTACAGACAATTCTCACATGCAGGGTGTGCAAAAGATAGGCCCAAGGGGAGAGAAGTGTCATCATTCTATAAAAACCATGAGAAATAAAACAGAAGCAGGCCATTCGGTCCAACCATTCAATGCGATCATAGCTGACCTGAGACTCCTCAACTCCACTTGCCTGCCTTGACCCCCGATTCCCTTACTGATTAAAAAAAAAAATCTCTCTCAGTCTTGAATACAGAACAACCTTGGTTATCCCAACGACAATTATCTGAATTTCAGACTATCCAAACAAGATCTCAAGATCCGGTAAAACATTATCCGAACAATCAGTTATCCAAACAAAATACTCCCCCCACCCGTCTCGTTCGGATAATCAAGGTTGTTCTGAATACTTAATGGCACAGCCTCAAAAACCCTCTGCCCATAGATTTACTATCTTCTGAAAGAAGAGATTCCTTCTTATCTCAGTCTTAGATGTGCAATCTTTACTCTTAGATTATGTCCTAAGCTTAGACTCTCCCACAAAGGGAAACAAACTCTCCATCTGTCGGGACCCCTAAGAATTTTCCATGTTTCATTAAGGTCTCCTCTCATTTTTCTAAACACCATTGAGTACAAACTTAAATAGTTAACCTGTAACATAAGACAACCCCCTCCGTGCCCAGGATCAACCGAGTGAACCTGCTCCATTGCCAGTATACCTTCCCTTAAAGAAGGTGACCATAACAGTTCATTGTATTCTGGGTGTGGATCAATTAGTGCATCATAGAGATTTAGCACAATTTCCTGATTTATACTCTCCTGGTGTGGTTGAACAGAAATAAAGGATGCCCCAGACAGGTACACCACAATAGTCTGTGTCCTCAGGACGTAGAATTGTGATCACCCTTTACTATTGTAACCCATCGCCCTGGCGCACACCTGCTCTATGCCATTCTTTCCCATTCAATCCAATACCTCTCAGCCACGAGGTCACGGATCCTCAACTAAAACTCGGCCGACTGGTTTGGTTTCCACAAGGAAACAGGGTTGGAGCCTGTTGTGTTGAAAAACTGCAGCTCTGGATCAGTTTACAACATCTATCACATGATGGAGGCAGCACTAAGCTGGGCACCCAAGGGATTCCCATAAAGTGGTTTGCTTAATCCACGTTTAGCTGTGCTCAATCCAAGGTCACCATCCTACGCATCTCTTCACAAGTGATCACATTATACTGTTTCCATTTGTCTGACTTCAGACTCCTTTTAACCTTCCTACTCGACACTTTCCTTTCATCCTCTTAGTTGTATTACATTTCAACTTCTGCTTGTTTTTAAAAAAAAATAAGTACTCTCTCCGTATTCCGAATCTTAGCCAGGACGTTCACTCCAATCTTCGGTCTCCGCCTTTCTTCACCAAATATGTACCAACAACATACGTTTATATAGCACCAGTGTGCAGTGTCCCAGGGTGATTCACAGGGGTTATTAAGAAAACCCTAACTGACTGTCGAGGGGACCCCGACAGGTGACCCAAAGCAAACAGCTGCCTTGGAAAATATCCTGAACACGGATGTGAGAGTCACTACGTTTCTACAGTTCTGAAACCAAGTACAGTGGCTCAGTGGTTAGCACTGCTGTCTCACAGCGCCAGTGACCTGGGTTCGATTCCAGCCTCGGGTGACTGTCTGTGTGGAGTTTGCACATACTCCCTGTGTCTGTGAGAGTATCCTCCCGGTGCTCCGGTTTCCTCTCACAACCCAAAGATGTATGGGTTAGGTGAACTGGCCATGCTAAATTGCCCCGGGATGTCCAGAGATGTGTAGGGCCAGGTGTGTTAGTCAGGGGGGAAATGTAGACTAATAGGGTAGGAGAATGGGTCTGGGTGGGTCGGTGTGAACTTGTTGGGCCGAACAGCCCGTTTCCACACTGTAAGGATTCTATGATTCGAAATGAGAAGTTTCTGGAGAAAATCAGCATCTGTAGAGGCAAAGCAGTTAACATTTCAGTTCAGAGTGGAAGAAGAGTCACACTGGATCCGATTCGGTTTTCCGGCAATTTCTGTTTTTGTTTCTGATTTGCAGCATCCGTAGTTATTTGTTTTTTTTTGTCTCCCTACCGTACAGTTTTAACCCCATTTTCAGTACATCAGCTGGTGGTTATGAGACTGCGGTTGTCATCGAGACTTCTTTCAGACCCACATGCTATTTCTCCACACATCTCAGGACGTCTCCTTATACGCTGCAGCAACATTTCTCCTGATGTTTATTCAGTGCTACCTTTCACAGACCTTCTATATTTATTACTTTCCCTGGTCTCCGCACTGGTTAAAAAACCCGTCAAGTCTCCAACTTTTCCCACTTCCGATGAAAGGCCATCGATCTGAAATGTTAAAGCTTTGTTCTCCTCCCCACCAATGGATTCAGAACAAACCCTGCTTTTTGCCGGGAGATTTTCAGTATCGGCAATGTTGTATTTTTCTGTCAGACTTACAACAACAAACCTTGCAAGAACAAATACATCGTGCAAGGTCCCAGCAGAAAAGCTTTATGTCCAGGTTAAAAGTTAAAATCCATGAATTCTGTAATGTCTGATACCACTTTCAGAGAAATTCTATCCCAGGGCAAAATAACCAACAGCACAGCTGGTCACTAAAAGCCTGATCCTCTCTTCAGCTTGACATTACTGTCTGGTTTAAACACTCAGGATTTTATTTTGGGTGTAGCGCTGCCAATACAATACATGAATGGAATCAGAGACTTAAGCCAGGATGCAATCTCTGTGATGTTCATAACTCATCCCCTGGGCCACAGGCTTACATCTGTAAAAGAAGCTAAATCCCATTTTTATTAGATGGGATTGCAGGCTTGTGACTGATGAGTTCAGGATTGTACTCTGTAATTCCAGGTCACTCCATTCAAACTAAAAGCTGAGTTCCCTCGAATTAGTTTTATTGTCACGTGCACTCAAATACGGGGATAGGCGAATTCAGCGAAAAGTGTACAAAGTTGTCATTTGATTAGATTAGATTAGATTAGATCCCCTACAGTATGGAAACAGGCCCTTCGGCCCAACCAGTCCACACTGACCCTCTGAAGAGTAACCCACCCAGACCCATTTCCCTCTGACTAATGCACCTAACTCTACGGGCAATTTAGCATGGCCAATTCACCTGACCTGCACATCTTTGGACTGTGGGAGGAAACCGGAGCACCCGGAGGAAACCCAAGCAGACACAGGGAGAATGTGCAAACTCCACACAGAGAGTCACCCGAGGCTCGAATCGAACACAAGTCCCTGGCGCTGTGAGGCAACGGTGCTAACCACTGAGCCACCGTACCGCCAATTTCTGTTCGGTCGAGAGATACCTAGGTATAACATCTTTGGTATAAATTAGAAAAATAATAAAAGTAAAAGATCAGCATGATAGTCCTGAAGTTCTAAAGCAGGGAGACTGTGCTGGGATTCACCTCGAGGAGGCTGAGGGTCTGTTATATGGTGCATTATGTGAGGGGAGCTGTGGCACAACTGACAGTATCACTTTGCTCACAATCCAGGGCTGGTCCAGGAGGACATCATAAATACATGAAGCAACTCAAGAGAAACACCTTCAGCAGGAGACCAGACTGAGGGTGGAACTCAGTACCACAGGGAATCGTTGAGGTAAAAAGCAGAGATACACTTAACGAAAAGCCAACTAAACATGTGAAAGAACACAAGAAATTGAAGGACATCGTTTATTCATTCCTGGGATGCAAGTGTCATGGGGTTCGGGTGGGAGGCTCTTTGGAGGGTCGGTGTGGACTCAATGGGCTGAATGGCCTGCTCCCATGCTGTAGAGATTCTATAATAGAACCATGACCAACAGTCACTGCCTGGTGGTTATGATCTGACGTTGTTGAATTTAATGTCAACTCTGGAGTCTGTGAAGTGCCCAATCACAGTGCATTCCTGCTGTACCTGGAATCTCTGCTGACTCCACTTGGTTAAAAACTCTCACAACACCAGGTTATAGTCCAACAGGTTTATTTGGGAAGTACCTGCTTTTGGAGCACTTCACCACCTGATGAAGGAGCAGTGCTCCGCAAGCTAGTTCATCCAAATAAACCTGTTGGACTATAACCTGGCGTTGTGTGATTTTTAACTTTGTCCACCTCAATCCCACACCGGCTCCTCCACATCACAACGACGCTTGGAACAGTGTCAGAGGACAGATTGGGAACACGTTCCAATGTCACGGCCTTGGTTGATGTACCTTCACAACAAAGCCAAATAAAAAGAATCACAGAACAAACTAAGACGACAACTGAAATGCGAAGGGAACTGCTTCAACACAACCATATTTCCAAAGATTCCTTTACTCAGCTGCCCACCAGCACCTGAACCAAACTGCGTCTTAAAAATCACCTTTTTTTACATACTCTCATGGGTAGTAGATGATGCTGGCTAGGCCACTATTTATTGGCCATCTATAACTGCCCGAGTGCATGGAAGTGAACTGCAGTTACATGGAGGCCTGACCAGGTAAGGGTTAAACAAAAAAACTACAACATTTAAAAGGCATGTGGATGGGTGCACGAATAGGAAGGGATTAGAGGGATATGGGCCAAAAGCTGGCAAATGGGACTGGATTAGGTTAGGACATCTGGTCGGCATGGACAAGTTGGACCGAAGGGTCTGTTTCTGTGCTGTACAGCTCTAGGAGTCTAATACTGGAAACCAGAAACAAAATTAGAAATTGCTGGAAAAACTCAGTAGGTCTGGCAGCATCTGTGGAGAAAACACTTTCCCTCCAAGGGTGGTAAATAAAAACAAAATTTTGATCCAACCAAGTGTAGGCCTTTCCAAAATCCTTTCCATGAACATTTTAAAAAAACCCGTAATTTTAAAAAAAAATGTTTTGACTACAAAAGAACCAAAAAAAACTTATAGTCCTGAAATGTAATAACTGTAAGAAATCGAGAAGTAAGCTTGCAATCTCAGGAGCAGCTATAAGATCCACATTTCCTTCCCTAAAGGACATTAGTTAACCAAGTGGGGCTTTGTAACAATTGACTGTGGTTACAGGGTCAACATGTGGCTAGCTTTCACTCGAGACCTTTATGGAATAAAACATTTGCCATGGTGGGATTCAAACCTATGTCTGAGAACATTAACAACGCTCGCTCTGAAGAAAGGTCTACTAGTCTCAAAACATTGATACTTTTTGTTTCCACAAATGTTGCTAGATCTGTTGAGTTTCTCCCGCATTCTCTGTTTGCTTCAGATTTGACTGTGTGGAGTTTACACATTCTTCCCGTGTCTGCACAGGTTTCCTGTGGGAGCTCTGGTTTCCTCCCACAGTACACAAGGTGCACAGGTTATGGTAGATTGGCCCTGCTAAATTATCTCAGTGTCCAGGCATATGTAGGCTTGGTGGATGAACCGTAGGAAATGCAGGGTGACAGGAATAGCATATGGGGGTGGGTCTGGGTGCGATGTTTTTCGGAGGATCGGTGTGGACTCAAAGGGCTGAATGTAGAGATTCTATAATTGATCCCAAGGACGTTAACCTGAGGTGCTGGATTACAGTGAAATTACTAGTGTGCTACCACGTCACCACATAACCCAACGGACTCTGACCGTGGCAACAGCCTGCATCTCTCTCAGGTGAAAGAGTCATTTTGGATTGGCTGCACTCATTGTGTCATAAAACCTGAGAACCTGCAACTGGTGAATCCTACAAATTGAAATGGCACACCAGGCAGCTCCAGATTCCCAGCCTCCTAAATCATTTCACAAGCTGTGTGTCAACTGCAACAATTTTCCCATCTGTCAGCCGCGCTTCCTCCTCATTCACTGACATATTTTTCTCGTCTGCCCATTGCCATTCCTCACCTCCAGAAAGGCATTCCCTAGCTAATGTGAACCCACCATCTGCTAGATGCACAAACACCGAGGAGTCTCCAATGGCCTTGTTACTTGGCTCTCACCGTCAAAGTCTGCTGCACTCATCTATTAGGATTAAAACAAAGTGACTCAGGGTCAATTATTCAGGAGGTGCAGTGTGACTGCACTGCCATAACCAGCTTCCTTCACAAGGAATTTGGATCTAAATTACAGCGTCTCCAGTGGCAATGAACATCCGCTTTCGTCTTCACCTGGGAAAGCCAGATCATGCAGCAAAGACAGTCCAAATCCATGTATCACGTCTGGACCTCTGATATTCCTTTATTAGAGCAATAACAAGACAAAGGATCAGAAAGACAGCACGGTGGCTCAGTGGTTAACACTGCTGCCTCACAGCGCCAGGACCCAGATTCGATTCCAGCCTCAGGAAACTGTCTGTGCAGAGTTTGCACATTCTCTGTATCTGCGCGGGTTACCTCTAGGTGCTCCAGTTTCCTCCCACAGTCCAAAGATGCGCAGGTTAAGTTAGATTGACCGTGCTAAATTACCCCATAGTGTCCAGGGATGAGTCGGTTAAGGGGGTTAGCGCCTGTAAATGGAGGGTTGGTGAAGATTCAGTGGGTCAAATAGCTTCTTCCTGCACTGTAGGGATTCCAAGTAGCCCTTTGTGGCTGTTCGACAATTCAGACAGATCACGGCTGTCCTCTGACCTAACTTCCCAAATGTTCCTTTGCCTCATATCTCTTGATAAATTTCACAAACAAACACAGATTTAAAATAAACACAGATCTGGAACAAATTGACATTTGCTGATGCAAGTTCAGAACTTCCCCACCCAGTTACAGGTCAAAGAGTTCCCAAATTCATTCTAAGTTTTAGACTGTGCCACTTAACCCCCTAGACTCCCCAACAACAGAGATAGTTTCTCTCTATCTCCCCAATCAGCTGCAGTTAATACTTTAAAAACCTTCTACGTTTCAGAGGCTGCCATCCTTAATCCAGTTTAATCCCATTTTCTTGCTGTATCCCAAATCCTTTTACAGTCTTCCATCTCAGATTCAATCCTCACCCCTTGCAATATGGACAATCGGTTACATTGGTCAGAAAGTAGCTATCGTTAACTGTTTGTGTTAACGATAGTTCCCAACATTAACACACAGAGGTGGAGTGAGCAGAGAGTGTCAAGCTCCTGGGAGTGGTCATCCACAACAAGCTTTCTTGGACTCTTCAAGTGGACTCACTGGTTACAAAGGCCCAACGACGTCACTTCTTCCTCAGGCAGCTGAGGAAATTTGGCATAACAGTGAATACCCTTGCCAACTTTTATAGGTGCGCCATCAAGAGCATTCAGTCTGGATGAATCACTACCTGGTATGGCAACTGTACCATTCAAAATCAGAGACAGTTAGAGAGTGGTGAACTCGGCACGGACAATCACAAAGGCCAACCTCCCATCTATAGAATCCATCCACCAGGCCGGCTGTCAAGGAGAGGCCACCAGCATTCTCAAAGATCCATTTCACGCTGGTAATGTTTTTCTACAACCTCTACCATTGGGGAGAAGGTGCAGAAGCCTGAACATGCGCACCAGCCGGTTTTGAAACAGTTTCTACCCTATTGTTAGAATACTGAATGGACACTCAAACTCTTAACATTCGCCTGTACCTGTGTTTTTGTTTTTCCTGCTGTTTGCCTATTATTTACTTATCTATGCTATTTAACTCTGTGATCTGCCTGTATTGCTCACAAAACAAAGCTTTTCACTGTGCCTCGGTACACGTGACCATAAATTGAATTCAATTCAACATGCTGTACAGTCACGAGACCACAGTTTATCTCAGAGTCACCAGCTGCACTTTTTTTAGATTAGATTCCCTACAGTGTGGAAACAGGCCCTTCAGCCCAACCAGTCCACACCGACCCTCTGAAGAGTAACCCACCCACACCCATTCCCCTCTGACTAATGCACCTAACACTATGGGCAATTTAGCATGGCCAATTTACCTGACCTGCACGTCTTTGGACTGTGGGAGGAAACCAGAGCACCTGGAGGAAACCCACGCAGACACGAGAAGAACGTGCAAACTCCACACAGACAGTCACCCGAGGCTGGAATCGAACCTGGGATCCTGGTGCTGTGAGGCAGCAGCGCTAACCGCTGAGCCACCATGCTGCCCATTTATGAAAGAGTGCAGTGAGGTGAAGCACAGATTGCAAGCAAAAAGAAAGAGACAGACTACTTCCTTTATGCCTGCCATTTCTTCCTGAACAGTCCAGAGCCTGAACTGAAATAAGTCCACTCTATGAAGAGCGTTGAGGCTTTCTGACACTGTGACAAGGCATCGCCTAAATGCAGGGCTTGTTCCTTCCAGCACACTGATGGGTTTTGATAATGTGAGGTCCAAATGTCAACTACAGAAACCGCAGTGTCAGAACCTGAGGAGATATCCTCTGACTTTCTTCTGACCAGTATCTCCAAGGCATTGACATGAATAACTACCTCACATGAACAGTACCAGAATTTAAATAATCATAAATAATCTGAATTCAAAGAGCACACATTGGGCACATTTGTTTGTCCAAGACTGATTTTTAAACACATCACTGATCCCTGGTACTTGGCACGGGACGTAAGCATTTGAAACATGCTGTAATTAACTGGGAGATTTGGAGCAACTCAGAGACATTTACAGGGACAGGAGGAGGCTATTCTGTCCATCATACTCAGGGCAGAAACAAAGATCTGATGACAATAATCTGATTTTCCAACTCCTGGTCCATAGCTTTGGTGACCCTGGCATTGTCAGTGAACATTTAAATGCTGTGTCAGTGTTATGAGAGTTTTTGAATCAAAGACTCTTTCAGGCAGTGAGTTCCAGACTCTCACCACCCTCAGTGAAATCAACTCAACTCTCCTTTTAGCCTTCTACATCTTACCATAAATTGATGGTCTCTGGTTACTGACCTCTCTACTAGTAGAAACTGTATCTTCCTATCCTTGGGGGCAGCACTGTGCTCAGTGGTTAGTACTGCTGCCTTAGCGCCAGGGACCCAGGTTTGATTCCACCCTCGGATAACTGTCTTTGTAGAGATTGCACATTTTCCCTGTGTCTGCGTGGGTTTCCTCTGGGTGCTCTGGTTTCTCCCAAAGATGTGCAGGCCATGTGAATTGGTCATGCTAAATTGCCCGTAATGTTCAGAGATGTATAAGTTATGTAGATTACTCAGGTGTAAATGTAGAGTAATATGGTAGGGGAATGGGACTGGGTGGGTTACTCTTCAGAGGACCTGTTGGGCTAAATGCCCTGTTTCTACACGGTAGGGATTCTCAGAAGTCTCTTTCAAGAATCCATTCTATCTATGCCCCTCATGATCTTACACATCGCCATCAGCTCTCTTCTGAACCTTGGTCTGTACAACAACTCTCCAATCTTTCCTCATAGCTCAGAGCCTCCAGCCCGTGTAGCATTCTAGGAACTCACCTCTGCACCCCTCTAGTGCAATCACCATATGGCATAGGAGCAGAAATTAGGCCATTCAGCCCATCCAGTCTGCTCCACCAATCAATCATGGCTGATAAGTTTCTCAATGCCATTCTCCTGCTTTCTCCCTGTAACCCTTGATACTCAAGAATCTCTCTCAGTCTTAAATATACTCAATGACCTGGCCTCCACAGCCTTCTCTGGCAGTGAATTCCACAGATTCTTCACTCTCTCGCTGAAGAAGTTTCTCCTCATCTCCGTTCTAAAAGGTCTGTCCTTTACATTAAGGCTGTGCCCTCAGGTCCTAGTGTCTCTGGCCAACGGAAACATCTCTCCAGCCTCTACTCTGGCCTGGCCTTTCAGTATTTTACTGGCAAACACAGGTGGGTCTTAGCCCAGTTGGGAAAGCATACCCAGTGCAGGGTAGAGTGAGTCCTCTTGGGGAAGCCTAACTTGGAGAGTCTGCGGGGCATCAGCTTAAGAAAGGACTGTAATGTTTAACTTTTTAAACTTTATTTCCTTATTTTTCCACATTTACACTAAGAAAACTGTAGTGTTGAACTTTTTAACTTCATTTTTCTATTTCTGTAACTGAGATCTTGTACCCCAGTATGTTATACCTAATGTGACATTACACACTTTTCACTGTTCTCTCGTACCCTGTATTTGAGGGCACATGGCAATAAAACTTAAATCTAAATTCTTCCCATTATACGGAGATCAGAACTGCACCCAGTGTAACTCTCATAACATTTATAAAGCAGTTGGATGTTCACTGACAATGTCAGAGTCACCAAGGCTATGGGCCAGGAGTTGGAAAATCAGAATATTGTCATCAGATCTTTGTTTCTGGCATGAGTATGATGGACAGAATAGCCTCCTCCTGTCTCTGTAGATGTCTCTGAGTCGCTGCAATTTTCCCAGTTTATTTTGTACAATCCTCCCAGTTTATTTTGTACAATTTCAGCATGTCCTCCCAACTCTTACATTCATGTAGGAGCAAATTACTGCAGATGCTGGAATCTGTACTGAAAACAACAAATGCTGGAGATCACAGCGGGTCAGGCAGCATCTATTACATTCATGCCTTGGATAATAAAGGCAAGTGTCCCCTTTGCTTTCTTAATCACCTTGTCTCCCTGCCCTGCTACCTTCTGGGTTTCCCTGCTGTACACCTTTATGACTCGATTTGCGGATGTGCACATCAAGATTACTATTTTCCAAGGTTCTATCATCGATGGCATAATCACTTGCCTCATTCGCCCTCCAATAATTCATGACTTTCTGGGTTGAATTCCATTTGCCACTGCCCTGTCCCGCTGACACCCTCCTGTGGTTTTACATCTATTCTCCTCACTATTTACCTATGTACGTGTCATCCATGGATGTCTCAGTCATACCGCTTACATTTAAGTCCAAATCATTCATGTACACCACAAAAAACAAAGGTCCCAGCACTGAGACTTGTGGAATTTCACTGGAACTAGACTTCCAGACACAGAAACATCCCTCTAGCATCAGCCTCTGCTTCCTGCCTCTCAGCCAATTTTGGACCAACACGTCACTTTATCTTGGATGCCATGGAATCCTACTTTGGTGACCAGTCTTCTGTGAGGGAGCTTATCAAATGCCTTTGTGAAGTCCACATCGACTAGATCAAATATTTTACCCTCACCTCCTCAAAAACGTTGATCAAATTTATCTTCCTTTAAAAGATCTATGCTGACTATCTGCGATTAATCAGTATCTTTTGAATGCAGATATGTTCTGTCCCTGAGAATTCTTTCTCATGACTTGCCCAACACCAAGGTCAGACTGACTGGCCGATAATTTGCTGATTTTTCCTTTCTTCCCTTTGTAGTAATGGCGACAATGTGAGCAGTCCTACGGCACCTCACCTGTAGCCAGACAGGGTTTGAAAATGATTGCCAGGACCCATGTTATCTCTTCCCTTGCTTCCCTCAACTGGTACCGTTTCCTTTAACATTATAACATGCCACACTAAGCTGACATTCCAATGCAACACTGAGGGAGTGCTGAACTGTCTTTTTGACTATGGTTCCATCTGCCTTCCCAGTCAGATGGAAAAGATCCCGTAGGACTATCTTGAAGAGCAGGAGGTTCTCCACTGGTGTCCTGTTTACTTCTCATTTACCACCAGAAAGTTACCCTCTTCGCCTCATTTGTAATTTAACACCTTCATCCTTACAATGCTGCTTATCTGCTGGCAAATTTGGACACGTTGCCTTGTATCCCATCATCCGAGTCGTGAATGAACATGGTGACTACTTGAGGTCCCAACACAGATCCTTACAGCACCACCACTCATGAAGTATCTCACCTTGCACTGCATTACCAACGTTATTTAACTCTGGTTAGGGCAAGGAGGAAGGGAACAGCTTTTATAATTCAATAAGACAGACTTGAATATCTCTTGTGGGCAGCTGCTTGGAAACTTTTCCTGAAACGTGGGCCGCATCTGAAACTATCGCTCCTAATCTGCTACATAAATAAGGTTGCTAATCATGTTCAGTCTTGGAAAGCTGCCAGAGTGTGGGAAAGCAGGACATTTTCTTCAGGTAGCCAAAGTTATCCCCTCTGGTAAACAACCAACCAGAAAGGAATGAAGACTCTCAGATCGGTGTAGATTGTCACCCACAGTGAACGTGGTCAGCAAAGATTCAAATTATGAAAAACTGAGTTCTGTAGACACCGGAGATCAGAGTTGAAGAGTGTGTTGCTGGAAAAGTGCAGCAGGTCAGGCAGCATCCGAGGAGCAGGAGAATCGACGTTTCAGGCAAGAGCTCATCATCCAGAGCCTCGTTCCTGATGAAGGGCTTATGCCCAAAACGTTGATTCTCCTGCTCCTCGGATGCTGCCTGACCTGCTGCGCTTTTCCAGCGCCACGCTCTCAACAAAAATTCAAATTATGGCAGCTCATTGTAACCAGGTAAACAGATTAAAAATGTTTGTGGAATCTTGCTGTGTGCACACACTGACTGCTTCTTTCCTACAATAATGGCCCTTCAAACGCATGTTGGGTTTGATTGGGGATGGGGGGTGGGCACGCTGTGGTTGTGAATGGCGCTATACAAATGCAGGTCTTGCTTCCTTTAAGAAGGAAGTATTAAATCAGATGTTTTCCAAGCTGAATTCACACGGGACACCCAAGGAAGGAGTGGGATGCAAAAAGGATGGTCCATGCTTCTCCCTCAACCAGGGAATCTACCAAACCCAGAAACTAGGGGGAGAACTAGGAGCTGACCGGACTAGGGATTCGAGGGAAGCATCAAGGAGTTGGTCAAAGGAGAACTGCAAGGGATGAGGTTAATATGTTTTAAAACAAAAAATTCTTACCTGTGTGGTAGAACTTCCCAGAAAATCCAAGATTGAATGTGAAATTTGGAACCAGAGTTTTCAGCTTGTTTTGGGTGGTCAGTAGTGCCTGAGACAGAGAGAGAGAGAGAGAAAACACAACAAAGCATTTAATAGTCAGACAAAGCAATCCAAGAAGCTAAACAATAAAACTGAAATTGCTGGAGAAACTCTGGCAGCATCTGTCAGGAGAGAAAACACAGTTAATATTTTGGGTCCAGTGACCCTTCTCTTGAAGTGATAAGACAAAGTGGTTTCTAGACTGGGGAGTATGAGTGTGCCAGCGCGTAAGAGAGACAGAGAGAGACAGAGAGAGACACAGACACAGAGAGAGAAAGACAGCCAAATGAATGGTTGATATCAAATAAAAACCAAAAGAAGTACAGATGCTGTAAATCAAAAATAAAAACAGAAATCACTTCCATTTCCATAGTCATATTTTTTACCCCCTTCCCTGCCTTACTGTCAATCAGACACAAAAACAGACATTGCAGGAAAAGCTCAGCAGATCTGGCAGCGTCTATGGAGAGAAATCAGAGTTAACATTTCAAGTCCAGCGACCAATTTCTGTTTTTGTTTCTGGTTGACAGTAAGCCAGGGAAGGGGAAACGTGTGATGATGGGGACAAAGAGGAGGTGAGAATGAGCAGGCTACACCAAAAGCAGCCATGTCATGACATAGCCTGGGGTGGGGGGGGGGGGGGGGTGCAGGTCAAGGACATGGAGGGAGGTGTGCAGACTCTCAAATTGTTGAATTTGATTTCAAGTCCTGAGGCTGCAGGGGCCCCAAGCGGAAAACGAGATGCTGTTCTTGGAGCCTGTGCTGAGTTTCACTGCAACAAGCCGGAGACAGAGACGTTGGCCTGGGAACACGGTGGAAGTGTTGAAGTTGCAGGCAACTGGAAGTTCCGGGTCACCTTCATGGACAGTACGGAGGCGCTCCGCAAAGCAGTCACCCCATCTGAGTTTGGTCTTCCCCAGTGTAGGGAAGACCACAGACACTTCTTCCACATCTGCTCAGATGCTTCCCAGTCGGTGAGGTCCAGGTGTGTCTTGAACACCACGTTTCTTCCCGCCTAACGGAAGCAACTTCCCAGCGTCCACCCTTTCTAAGCCATGCATTATCTTGTAAGTTTTTATTAGATCTCCCCTCAACCTTCTAAACTCTAATGAATACAATCCCAGCATCCTCAGCTGTTCATCATATGTTCATTTAAAGGTCTTAAAATTGATAAATCTCCTGGCCCCAATGGGCTACATGCTAGAGTTCTGAGGGAGGTGGCTGAGGAAATAGCGGAGGCGTTGGTTGAGATCTTTCAAAAGTCACTGGAGTCAGGGAAAGTCCCAGATGATTGGAAGATCGCTGTTGTAACCTCCTTGTTCAAGAAAGGATCAAGACAAAAGATGGAAAATTATAGGCCAATTAGCCTAACCTCGGTTGTTGGTAAAATTCTAGAATCCATCATTAAGAATGAGGTTTTTAAATTCTTGGAAGAGCAAGGTCTGATTAGAACAAGTCAACATGGATTTAATAAGGGGAGGTCGTGCCTGACAAAAGCAAATGCGAGGTCTTGCACTTTGGGAAAAAGTATAGAAGCATAGATTACTTTCTAAACGGTGAGAAAATTCGTAAAGCCAAAGTACAGAGGGATCTGGGAGTGCTAGTTGAGGATTCTCTAAAGGTAAACATGCAGGTTGAGTCCGTGATTAAGAAAGCGAATGCAATGTTGTCATTTATCTCAAGAGGGTTGGAATATAAAAGCACTGTTGTGCTACTGAAACTTTATAAAGCTCTGGTTAGGCCCCATTTGGAGTACTGTGTCCAGTTTTGGTCCCCACACCTCAGAAGGACATACTGGCACTGGAGCATGTCCAGCGGAGATACACACGGATGATCCCTGGAATGGGAGGTCTAACATACAAGGAACGGCTGAGGATCCTGGGATTGTATTCACTGGAGTTTAGAAGATTAAGGGGAGATCTAATAGAAACTTTCAAGATAATAAATGGCTTGGAAAGGGTGGACGCTAGGAAATTGTTTTCGTTAGGCGAGGAGACTAGGACCCGTGGGCACAGCCTTAGAATTAGAGGGGGTAAATTCAGAACAGAAATGTGGAGACATTGGTGGGCCCGTGGAATTCATTGCTGCAGATTGCAGTGGAGGCCGGGACGCTAAATGTCTTCAAGGCAGAAATTGATAAATTCTTGATGTCACAAGGAATTAAGGGCTACGGGGAGAATGAAGGTAAGTGGAGTTGAAATGCCCATCAGCCATGATTGAATGGCGGAGTGGACTCGATGGGCCGAATGGCCTTACTTCCACTCCTATGCCTTATGGTCTATCGTCTTATTCTAGGGATCATCCGTGTAAATCTCCGCTGGACACGCTCCAGTGCTAGTATGTCCTTCCTGAGGTATGGGGCCCAAAATTGGACACAGTTTTCTAAATGGGGCCTAACCAGAGCTTTATAAAGACTCAGAAGCACATCGCTGCTTTTATATTCCAACCCTAGAGATAAACGACAACATTACATTTGCTTTCCTAATCACGGACTCAACCTGCAAACCAACCTTTAGAGAATCCTGTTACTAGCACTCCCAGATCCCTTTGTACTTTGGCTTTATGAATTTTCTCACCATTTAGAAAATAGTCCATGCCTGTATTCTTTTTCCAAAGTGCAAGATCTCGCGTTTGCTCACATTGAATTTCATCAGCCATTTCCTGGACCACTCTCTTAAACTGTCTAAACCTTTCTGCAGCCTCTCCACCTCCTCAGAACTATCTGCCTGTCCACCTAACTTCGTATCATCGGCAAACTTCGCCAGAATGCCCCCAGTCTCGTCATCCAGATCATTAATATATAACGTGAACAGCTGCGGCCTCAACACTGAACACTACAGGACTCCACTTTCCAAAAAAGAATCTTGTATCCCAACTCTCTGCCTCCTGTCAGAAGCCAATCCCTAATCCATGCCAGTAGCTCACCTCAAACACCATGGGCACTCATCTTACTCAGCAGCTTTCCGTGAGGCACCTTATCAAAAGCTTTTTGGAAGTCTAGGTAGATAACATCCACTGGGTTTCCCTGGTCTAACCTACTTGTTACGTTTTTTAAAGATTAGATTAGATTACCTACAGTATGGAAACAGGCACTTCGGCCCAACAAGTCCACACCGACCATCCAAAGAATAACCCACCCAGACCTATTCCCCTAGCCTATATCTACCCCTGACTAAAGCACCTATCACGATGAGCAATTTAACATGGCCAATCCACCTGCACATCTTTGGGCTGTGGGAGGAAACCGGAACACCCAGAGGAAACCCACGCAGACACGGGGAGAATGTGCAAACTCCACACAGACAGTCACCCGAGGCTGGAATCGAACCCGGGTCTCTGGTGCTGTGAGGCAGCAGTGCCAACCACTGAGCCACCGTTCTGCCCTCTTCAAAAAAATTCTAACAGGTTTGTCAGGCACGATCTCCCCTTACTAAATCCATGCTGACTTGTTCTAATCTGACCCTGCGCGTCCAAGAATTTAGAAATCTCATCTTTAATGACGGATTTTAGAAATTTACCAACAACCAAGGTTAGGCTAATTGGCCTATAATTTTCCATTTTTTGTTTTAATCCTTTCTTGAACAAGGGGGTTACAGCAGCGATTTTCCAATCATTTGTGACTTTCCCTGACTCCAGTGACTTTTGAAAGATCACAACCAACGCCTCCACTATGTCCTCAGCCACCTCCCTCAGAACTCTAGAATGTAGCCCATTTAGACCTTTTAGCTTTTCTTGCACTTTCTCTTTTGCAATGGCTACCATACCCCACCCTGCCCCCTGACTCTCCTTAATTGTTGGGATATCATTCATGCCTTCCACTATACTCTCCTTAATTGTTGGGATATCATTCATGCCTTCCACTATGAAGACTGACGCAAAGGGTCAGTTAGACTCGAAACGTCAGCTCTTTTCTCTCCTTACAGATGCTGCCAGACCTGCTGAGATTTTCCAGCATTTTCTCTTTTGGACGCAAAGTACTTATTAAGTTCTTTAAATATTTTCTTATCTCCCAGCACTAGCCTTCCTGCATCAACATGGAGCAGCCCAATGTCTACTTTTGCCTCTTGTTAGTTTCTTATGTATTGAAAGAAACATTTACTATCATTTCTAATATTACTGGCTAGCCTACCTTCATATTCAATCCTCTCCTTCCTTGCACTTTTTCCCAGAGCTCTGACTCTGACACAGCAATAGTCCCCCCCAATGTACTGATGTCTCTGGAACAGGATTTCAACTACAACCATCTGACCTATAAGACCATATGACAAAGGTGCAGAAGTAGACCATTCAATCCGTCGAGTCTGCTCCACCATCCAATGAAACCATAGCCGATGTGATCATCTTCCATGCCATTTTCCTGCCCTTCTCTCACATTGTCCTTGAAAGCCCTACTGATTCAAGGCTGTCTCAGCCTTGAACATACTTAGTGTCACATAGCATGGAAACAGACCCTTTAGTCCAACCAATCCATGCCAACCATGTTCCCAAACAAGTCCCACCTGCCTATGCTTGACCTATATCCCTGAAAAAGTAACTACTATGACTCCAAAGTTCTTGGGATGCCTCAGGAAGTGGCGAGACACAATATGATTGCAAATTCCATTTTTTTTTATTTTCTGGACTGAGTCAGGTTCTAATACAGCAGTTCAGTAAAACGCGGTCAGTCCCAGTTTTGGTTCAAGTGGACGTCCTGCTTAAACCGGCCAGGAGAAGATCACGAAGGGTAAACGTGCAACATATTGATGATTGTGGTTACTCAGGATCAGAGTGAAAGAAGCTGAATGCTGTCAGTAATGATTTATAGGCAGGGATTTTTTTTCTCCTGCTTTATTGACAAACTCATTGCTCCTCCAGGAATGGCCCAGTTTGAAGTTCTTTACTATACTCCCAACAGGGCTCCCATTTGTCCTTTCAACCTCTTCTATCAGCTTCTATGCTTTCAGATTCCATCCCAGTGTCAGCTCGCTAGTCTTGCATAAAAGATGCTTCACTTCTGAAAGCTCCCAGTTGCGACCAGACTTCATTGATCCAAAGTGTTAATTTGAAAAAAAAACCTGAAGGATGTTTCGTTCCTGGTCTGTCCTGCTGAGTGTTATCCAGCATCTCCTGTCCTTATTCCCAAATCCATTTTTCCCTTCGCCCAAAGGGACCAGATTTGCAGCTTCCCCAGTCGGGAACACCCTAATGCAGGCTTAACATTCCCTGAAAGCCAAGTCTATAACAGACTTTCGTGGTAAGTGACTGACCAGGGTTAGCCTTCCCATCAAAAGGCAGGAGTACCGCATAATAAAAACCACTGAAACCACTGACGCACTGCTTAAACAGGGACTGTCCATTTAGATGCAAATTATGAAAGGCAAATTCTAGCACTGTGCTTTGAAGAACCACTTTTGAAAAGAAAGCTCTATTTATTATGGCACCAATTTTCCATGTTTCACCTCACAATTATAGCTGGGTCACTCTTGTAGAAAATGAGATGCAGGTGGGACCAAATACATCCCAAAGCAACTGGAGCTGAAAACCCAAAGGTAATTAGCCAGGTTAGTTATTGACAATGGGATTATTATTCGTCTTAATATTCAACTTGTAGAGAACATTGAGTCCTGGCGCCAAACTTAATTACAGTTCCCTCGAAAGGCTACAGACCCGAAAATGGTTCCTGTGAGTGGTCCGAGTATGGCCTGTTGCATAATGGCTTACGAGATTGAAATGATTCAGAAAACCTTTTAGCAGATGTCACGCAAGGAGGAGGGATTGCCAGAGGAGCTCAGGAACAGTACCTTAACCAGGTTTAAAAGATCCTTCCTTTACATCAAAACTCAAGATAGATGGCACGGTGGCTCAGTGGTTAGCACTGCTGCCTCACAGCGCCAAGGACCCGGGTTCAATTCCACCCTCGGGCAACTATCTGTGTGGAGTTTACACGTTCATAGAATCCCTACAGTGTGGGTCAGGCTAATTAGCCCAACAATTCCACACCAATTGTCCAACGAGCAATCCATTTTATGCCTATAATCCTGCATCTCCCATGGCTAATCCATCTAGCCTACACATCCTTTAATAAGAAGGGCACCTTAACATGGCCAATCCACCTGACCTGCACATTTTTGGACTGTGGGAGGAAACCGGAGCACCCAGAGAAAACCCACGCAGACACGGGGTGAATGTGCAAACTCCACACAGACAGTCGCCTGAGGCAGGAATTGAACCCGGGTCCCTGGCGCTGTGAGGCAGCAGTACTAACCACTGAGCCACCGTATCATCCCTTGTATTCCCAGTGTCTGTGTGGGTTTCCTCCGGGTGCTCCAGTTTCCTCCCACAGTCCAAAAATGTGCAGGTTAGGTGGGTCGGCCATAGAAAATTACCAGGGGTGTCCAGGGATGTGTAGACTGGGTGAAATTGGCCATGGAAATGCAGGGTTATAGGGTAGGGTAGAGGGATTGGGTGGGATGTTCTTTGGAGGATCGGTGTAGACTCAATCTGTCGAATGGCCTGCTTCCACACAGTGGAGACTCTACGATTGTGCATATAGATATTTTAGGTTTAGAACACAAGATTCATTGGAATGGTACCAAAACCGAAAGGGTTCCATTATGAAGTCAGATTGCATCGTCGAAATGCCTAACCCTCTGCTTATAGAGGATTTAGTCGAGACAATGCTGATTGAATGACAAGAGTAGTTGGACTAAAATTATTTCTGCTGATGGGGAGGGTTCATGGGGCATGACCTTAAACTCAGAGCTAGGCCATTTAAGAGTGACGGCAGGAAGCAGTGGAAGTCTTGAACACACTCCTCCAAAATAACACTGAGGAAAGAAGAGATATATAACAGAGAGTTGTATTTTTAACTAGCACATTCATGGGATGTGGGCAATACTGCCAAGGCTAGAATTAATTGGCTATTTGTAACTGCATCGAAAGGTGGTGGTGTAAACTCGAACTGCAAAAGGACCAATAGGAGATGGTGGTCAATGTCCAAAGTGCCATTTCTACATTTCAATCACAAACGGGATCTCCACTTTTAAGCTCTGCAGTCAAATTCTCCAACAACTATAAACACAATCGTAGAGTCCCTACCATGTGGAAGCAGGTCATTCGGTCCATCGACTCTACACTGACCCTCCAAAGATCATCCCACCCAACCCCCCTACCCTACATTTCCCATGGCTAATCCAGCTAGTCTACACATCACTGGACACTAAGAGCAATTTAGCATGGCCAACCCACCTAACCTGCACATCTTTGGACTGTGGGAGGAAACTGGAGGAAACCCACACAGACACCAGGAATGCAGGTAAAGGCACGGTGGCTCAGGGTTTATCTTCGAAACAGTCTTCAACAGGGTTTCCACATTCAGCGGGTCGCACCCAAAGCAACCAGGGGTCTTGGATTTCTCAGGATGAACTTTCGGTCTTGTGATAAATAAAAGAATCAGACTTACAGCTTACCAAACATTTGCTTGTGGGATCCCAGACTGAGCGCACGTCATGTGTGGGATCCTTAAGACATAACTAACATTGAAGGATGCACTCCTCAATTCGACACTAGTCAGTTTGGAAAACACACTGGAGTCACATCTTTGATCAAAGATTTGGAATGGGAATCACGACTGCAAAGCAGGAAGACACACAGACTGAACACATCCAACAAACTACGGAATGGATAAGGGGTGGGGGAACTGACAGAAACGGGTACTGAGTGCTTTCAAGCGATGAGGGTAGCTGTCTACACAAAGACCACGTGTTACCAACACATCAACAATCTTTCTTGCCAAGGACACAGCTAAAGAAGGAGTAGCCATGTTCTTGGCAACTGAAAGTCTTCTGATAGGTTGAGAGTCATATCTACACCAGACCAGGTAAGGCTGGCAGATTTCCTTTCTGGAAGTATTATTACGGTACCAGACAGACTTTTCACACAATCCAATAATTTATTAAGTTTCAGATTTACGTAAGTGACTGAATTTAAATAGCTCAGCCACCACAATGGGATTTGTTCTCCAGAATATTCAGCCACTAACATGACCACGAGGCCATTGTTTCTACCAAGTTACAGAACAGGATGAGGCCATTCAATCTGCCCTGGCCAAGCTGTGCAGAGAGGTGGCATGTCTCACTAGGTATTAAAAGCATCAAGGGATATGGGGATAGTGCAGGAAAATGGGGAAGCAGAAGATCAGTCAAGATCTAAGCAAATGACAGAGGGGGCTTGAGTGCTGAAGGGCTGAATGGCCTACTCCTAATCTCTAAGTTGCCCTTTCCATACTCCGTACCTGTAGAGGTGCAAGTTTATTCCTCTCAAAACCCTCCACTCTCAGCTCGAGTGTTCCCAGACTCTGTGGGTACAGGGTGAGTGGGGGGAGAAGGTGTAACTGTCTAATATAGCAAGATAGAAAAGGGACTGAAACCATGACCAGCTGAAGTAGCCTCATGTTCAACTCCATGTGGTGCTGCAAATGAAAGTCCGCAGCAGCAAGTGGGAATTGGCTCAAAGAGAGAAATGGGGAAACCCTATAAAACAAAGTGCTGTGCTCCATTGCCAGTGTTATGGACCAGACCAGACCCCCTCAAAACATAGAAGGTAGCCTAGACCCAACTTTTTCTTTTTTTTTTTAAGGCAAATGTCAAGTCCCGCATGCCAGATGTGATGAGACTGCTCAAACTACAAAACATTAAGCAAAACACAATTTATGTAAACACTATAGCTAAAATACAATCAAAGAAAGAGGAATTTAGAATAAACTAACTCTTTGGAAAACTTAACAGAATAATGTATACAGTAACTATTACTAATTAACAGCTCCAATATAGTCAAGTGTGTGGTGCTGGAAAAGCACAGGAGGTCAGGCAGCTTCTGAGCAGCAGGAGAATTGACGTTTCGGGCAAAAGGCCTTCATCAGGAATATAGTAACATCCAATAAACACACCCTTTGGCAAAAAGACAAATTTAGAAAAAACAGATTTTGTCTCACATGCAATCTAGCAGCCTCGGAAGAGAATACTTAGCTTCTGGTTGTGATTGAGAGAGGGAAAATAGCTTCCACTTCTTCAAGCCCACAACAACAACTGCCCCATTCAGACTCCAACAGCAACTGCTTAAAGCTAAACCTAAAAACAACCCCTAGAAATCCTGGTCTGAGAGAGCTGGCCACACCCAGCCAGGCTGCTTCTATTGTTCCAACTTTAAGCAAAAAAACAGGGTTCACAATCTGTTTACTCTAGTGGTTTTGGTCGACTGCTCTACACCTCTGCCTTACAACCTCGCTTCAAAAGAAAACAGGAAAAAAAACCCTTTAAAGCCAAGGCACCGTCACACTGGTTCACAAACCACACGTGCATTCAGCAGCAATGCACTGTCTACTTATACTCAGCATGAATAAAGATCAAAGAAATGAAATTACGTTGAGAAGAACCTTTGAGAGTAACCTTCAAAATGCTGATTAGGTTTGAAATATTATACTGCCCTTTCTGTCTTCTATACACCCCATCTCAGCACTACCCTTTCAGTTTTCTGACAGGAAGCAACGAGGCA
Organism: Chiloscyllium plagiosum; assembly: GCF_004010195.1. NCBI lineage: Eukaryota > Metazoa > Chordata > Chondrichthyes > Orectolobiformes > Hemiscylliidae > Chiloscyllium > Chiloscyllium plagiosum. Next base: position 21,319,226 of record NC_057747.1, on the reverse strand, counting down.
AAAAAAGGATTTGATGGGCAGTTAGATAGATGTAAGAGGGAGAAGGAAGACGGAGGGAGAAGGAAGACGGAGGGAGAAGGAAGACGGCGGGAGAAGGAAGACGGCGGGAGAAGGAAGACGGCGGGAGAAGGAAGAGAGGGAGAAGGACGACGGAGGGAGAAGGACGACGGAGGGAGAAGGACGACGGAGGGAGAAGGACGACGGAGGGAGAAGGACGACGGAGGGAGAAGGACGACGGAGGGAGAAGGACGACGGAGGGAGAAGGACGACGGAGGGAGAAGGACGACGGAGGGAGAAGGACGACGGAGGGAGAAGGACGACGGAGGGAGAAGGACGACGGAGGGAGAAGGACGACGGAGGGAGAAGGACGACGGAGGGAGAAGGACGACGGAGGGAGAAGGACGACGGAGGGAGAAGGACGACGGAGGGAGAAGGACGACGGAGGGAGAAGGACGACGGAGGGAGAAGGACGACGGAGGGAGAAGGACGACGGAGGGAGAAGGACGACGGAGGGAGAAGGACGACGGAGGGAGAAGGACGACGGAGGGAGAAGGACGACGGAGGGAGAAGGACGACGGAGGGAGAAGGACGACGGAGGGAGAAGGACGACGGAGGGAGAAGGACGACGGAGGGAGAAGGACGACGGAGGGAGAAGGACGACGGAGGGAGAAGGACGACGGAGGGAGAAGGACGACGGAGGGAGAAGGACGACGGAGGGAGAAGGACGACGGAGGGAGAAGGACGACGGAGGGAGAAGGACGACGGAGGGAGAAGGACGACGGAGGGAGAAGGACGACGGAGGGAGAAGGACGACGGAGGGAGAAGGACGACGGAGGGAGAAGGACGACGGAGGGAGAAGGACGACGGAGGGAGAAGGACGACGGAGGGAGAAGGACGACGGAGGGAGAAGGACGACGGAGGGAGAAGGACGACGGAGGGAGAAGGACGACGGAGGGAGAAGGACGACGGAGGGAAAAGGACGACGGAGGGAGAAGGACGACGGAGGGAGAAGGACGACGGAGGGAGAAGGACGACGGAGGGAGAAGGACGACGGAGGGAGAAGGAAGACGGAGGTTGAAGGAAGACGGAGGTTGAAGGAAGACGGAGGTTATCCAGGTAGGATTAAATCTGGAGGAGTGAGAGAAGGCTCATGAGGAGCACAAACACCAACTTGGCCAGGTTGGGCCGAATAGCCTGTTTCCTCCACTGAACTTTCCATTTTAACTAAACTCTGCAGAACAGAACTGGATTCTGTTCGTAAGTCGTGTGCTGCAATGAGTGTCCTGGCAAATAGCATTAAATACAACATCCAATTAAAAGACTAATTAATCCCATGACCATTAGCATGTGTTCATTCAAATAATCGAACTTTACAGCATGGAAACAGGCTAATGGCAGTGTTTCTGCTCCAAATTCCACTATTTCTCACACACTATTAGCTAACCCTTTTTTGGCTTTTCCCGTGTGTGGGGGAAAGAGAGGAGGTGAGTGTCTCTTAAAATAATCATAGAACAAAGAACAATACAGCGCAGAACAGGCCCTTCGGCCCTCAATGTTGCACTGACCTGTGAACTAATCCATCCCCCTACACTATCCCATCATCATCCATGTGCTTATCCAAGGATTGTTTAAACGCCCCTAATTGGGCTGAGTTAACTACGTTGGCAGGCAGTCCATTTCACACCCTTACTATCCTCTGAGTACTTGCCTCTGACATCTGTCTTAAATCTCTCACCCCTCAGCCCCCTCGTACAAGCAGACGTCATCACCTTAGGAAAAAGACTCTCATTGTCCACCCTATCTAATCCTCTGATCATCTTGTATGTCTCTATTAAATCCCCTCTTAGCCTCCTTCTCTCCAATGAGAACAGACCCAAGTCACTCAGCCTTTCCTCATAAGACCTTCCCTCCAGACCAGGCAACATCCTGGTAAATCTCCTCTGCACCTTTTCCAATGCTTCCACATCCTTCCTGTAACGGGGCGTCCAGAACTGTACACAATATCCTAAATGTGGCCACACCAGCGTTTTGTACGGTTACAGCATGACATCATGGCTCTAGAATTCAATCCCTCTACCAATAAAAGCTAACACACCGTATATGCCTTCTTAACAGCACTATCAATCTGGGTGGCAACTTTCAGGGATCTATGTACGTGGACACCAAGATCCCTCTGCACATCCACACTACCAAGAATTTTTACATTGACCAGTATTCTGCCTTCCTGTTATTCTTACTAAAGTGAAACACTTCACATTTATCTGCATTGAATTCCATTTGCCACATTTCAGTCCAATTTTGCAGTTTATCCAAGTCCCCCTGCAACCTGCAACATTATTCCACAATGTCACCACTCCACCGACTTTAGTATCATCTGCAAACTTACTAACCCTATGCCTGCATCCAAGCTGTTTAAAAAAAATGACAAACAGCAGTGGTCCCAAAACAGATTCCTGTGGCACACCACTATTAACAGGACTCCAGGCTGAATATTTTCCATCATCCACTACTTGCTGCTTTCTTACAGAAAGCCAGTTTCTAATCCAAACTGCTAAATCACCAATAACCTACCATGTGGAACCTTATCAAAGGCTTTACTGAAGTCCATGTACACCACGTCAACTGCCCTACCCTCATCTACACCTTCTCAATAATCTCAGTGAGGTTTGTGAGACACGACCTGCCCTTGATGAATCCATATTGACTATTTTCAATCAAATTGTTGCTTGCTAGATGATTATAAATCTTCTCTCTTATAATCCTTTCCAAAACTTTTCCTACAACAGACGTAAGGCTCCTTCAAATAATTATTCTACAAGGGACATGTATGTACACGGTAACTTCTCCCTAACTCAGGCAATCACATATCACAAAACTGAAGAATTACACTCCCCGAGCAGCTGCTGATACTATGCAGAAAAGGCAGCAAGCAATTTGGGCAGCGTGGTGGCTCAGTGGTTAGCACTGCTTGAAGGAAGAACTGCAGGCCATTTTCCTCAGAAACCACCAAGATATCCCACTGGACCTGTCCTTGACGCACACCTATCACAGAGCCTGGGACTTGGGTTCGATTCCACCTTTGGGTGACCTTCTGGATGGAGTTTGCACACTCTCCCAGTATCTGTGTGGATCTCCTCCGGGTGCTCCAGTTTCCTCCCACAATTCAAAGGTTAGGCGATTCGGCCATGCTAAATTACTCAGTGTTCAGGGATGTATAGGTCAGGTACATAGGGGAATAGGTTTGGGTGGGTTACTCTTTGGAGGGTCGACATGGACTTGTTGGGCTGAAGAGCCTGTGCCCACACTGTATGTATTCGATGACTATATTTTATGAATTTGCAGCAAGTTCACAAAAAGAGCAATGAGACCGATGATCAGATTGTTGGTGTTTTGTGGTGCTTTGACAGACTGGGCTGGTTCCCACTGGATTGAGAGGATCCTACACTGAACTGTATAACTCACAAAATGATCTTGCAAAGCTGGATGTGGAAACGATGTTTCCGTTTGTGGGTAAATCCAGAACTTTGTAAAAGGCGTGGGGGGAGCTCCAGAAGGAGGTAGAGGTGGGATCATTGAATAGCATTAAGGCGGAGGTAAATCAATTCTTATTAAGAAGGGGAATTTTAAAAAAGAGCAGATACATTGTGATATGTAGTGATGTAACAAGGTCAGCCAGGCGGATATTTGGATATGAGTTGCCTGATTGGGGCTGTTAACTTGGTCCAATCAGGGAGCCCTGGTTCACAGATATAAACAGCAGTGTAATGGGTGCTGGGGAGAAAATAAGCACTACCACACTTAGGTGGTAGTGTGGGGGTTAAATTATAAAAAAAAAGGGAAAAAAAATAAACAGCAGTGTATATGAGGTTTGTCCTCATCTCCCTGTAAACTGGTTGAACGGTAGGGTTTGGGGCCTAGCTTTGCTGTTCCTCTCCTTGTAAAATTACTGAGTCTTGTGTACAGCTGTAAATGAATTTTGTAAACTGTTTTGTAATTTGTTTAATAAAATAAAAAAAAAACAGCAGTGTCAGAGGTTCTGCTCACTCAGAGCTGGCTCTGATGGAGCTGGGTCAGTGTCAGGGATTCTTCACGTGTAAATAAAGGGAGATTTGGTGATGGGATACTGGCCTCTGTGCAATTATTTCAAGATGGAAAGTGGCATTCCAAACACAAACAGATCAACTGCGATCGTCTTGAATGGTGCATCATGCTCACAGGGCTGAATCTGTACGTTTGGAGCCCTGTTTGAAAGAGAAACTGCAGGCCATTTTCCTCAAATACCACCAAAATATCCCACTAGACCTGTCCTTGATACACACCCATCAACTTTCTCCCTCCACTGTCTCCACAGAAGCACAGGCTCACTGATCTACAGAGTTTAAATTTGGCCTGCTAAAGAGGGAGACTATTTGAAACAGAGATTAAATATTTGATGGATGACTTTGATCAAAGTCATTCTCCAGGTCGATATCTTTAGTACAAAGTGTGCTCAAGACAAAACAATTATAATCGTGTACCTTACAGGAAGGGACTTGGTGAAACGTCTGCGCCTTCTTTCAGAAGGGCAATGTCTTGGGACTCCTCAGACATTGTTTAGGAAGCATCCGAGAGATGTTCAAACTCTTATCCCCCAGCCTGTGAGCAGACTGCTGGTTGTCTCACTGCCTCTGGAGTAACAGGCAAGGAAAGGTTGGACCCCAGACGTATGCGTTTGAGCTCAGAAGAGCAAAAGGTGCCTCGAGATTGAGACATGCAGGATTCAGAGGTGGCCTTGACAGGGCGAATGTGAGTGAAAATGATGTGCCATCTTGTGGGACAATCTAGAATTCAGAGTCAAAACGTGTGGTGCTGGAAAAGCACAGCAGGTTAGGCAGCATCCGAGGAGCAGGAGAGTCAATGCTTTGGGCAAAAGCCCTTCATCAGCAATCTGGAACTCAGGATCACTGCTGAAAGATCAGCAGCTGTCCACTTAAAAGAGCATTGGTGTTCACCCAACCCTCAGGGTTGGCAGATTTTATTGAGGGTTGGCTGTCAATGAGGATACAATCGGATCAGCCGTGACCTTATTAAATGGTAATGCGGACTACCTGAGTCGAATAGCGTTCTCTAGCTCTATGCTCAGTGTCATGGCCACCATCACGGAGACTTGCATCTGGGTTCGAGATTTTATTCAGTGAAATTCATAATGTGAAGTGTGGTGTATTTTGAACCCTTGCTCAAAGAACATTAGCCTGGGTTTCTGGGTTAATAATCCACTGACATTACCATTAAAACAGCATCTCCCCTTAAAGCCTCCAGCTTAGCCTCTGAGGCACATGGCGGATACTTTTGCAAGGCACTTGGCCAATGCTCCCCAAGGCCACCTGGGAGGTCAAATGTCAACCGACAGTGCAGCTTACCACCTGCTGACCCTACCTCACACCTACCCGTGCTGAAACGGCTGGTCTCATACAATCACAGCCACCCACCATCCCTCAGGGTGAGATGCTAGAGGCCAGCATCACTGTAACTCCGCGAGGTCCTTAGCTATTCAGGAGGAGAAGCAGACTGGCAGAGATTCAATTCAAAATTCATCACTCCTCCAATGACACCAACTCGGGATCACAAATCACCGGCAGAACACTTGTATCAGCACAAAGAACAGCTTGTTACGGCAAATCAATAATAGATCAATTCCTGGGAGAAGACAGAGAGACTGCAAGTGAGAGAGCGAGCGAGAGAGAGCAAGGGACAGTGGGAGTGAACGAGGGAGAGAGCACAAGACTGAGCACGCACAAGAGAGTAAGAGACAAAGCACACGAGAGACAGAGCACACGACAGAGAGCGCGTGCGAGAGAAATAATGTGTGAGGGAAACAGCGTGCGAGAGAGAGCAAGGGAAACAACGAGAGAGAGAGAGAGAGAGAAAGCACACACGTTAGAGAGAGCACAAGAGAAACAATGTGCAAAAGAAACAGCATGCGTTCAAGAGAGAGTGGGTGAGTGCATTAGAGAGAGAGAGAGAGAGAGAGAGAGAGAAAGCCCACCACTCAGATTCGAGAGAGAGAGAGAGAGAGAGAGAGCACACGTGTGACAGAGAGCAGGCGCAAGAGAGTGTGAGTGATCAAAAGAGAGAGAGAGGCATGAAATGCTATAAAGTCTATGGAGTTCTCGTTGAAACAGTCAAAACTAAATCTTGAGAGGACTTGAACATAAATGCTGAGAATCTAAATAAAAGAAGAACTGCAGATGCTGGAAATCTGAAACAAAAACAGAAATTGCTTAAGAAACTTAGCAGGTCTGGCAGCATCATTGGAAAGAGTTAACGTTTCGGATCCAGTGATCCTTCTTCAGAATAGATGCTAAGAGACAGTTTCCTCTAGCTAGAGGATCTAGATCTAGGGGTCTCCCCTTCATGATAAGGGGTCAGGACTGAGATGGGGAGAAAGTTCTGAACTCAGAAAATTAGGAATCGTTGGCAATCGTCGAGCCCAGTCCGCGAGATCGTTTTGGAGTTTTGTACAGAGAGATAAGGGGAAAAAAAAATATTGGAATTGTTGGTGAGGTTCTCGCCATGATTTTAATAAGGGGCCGTGGAGCCTGTGTGCGCTCCTGCTTAGGATGTTCTTAGTTTCTTAAACCATCACTCTTGTTGGGCTGGGAGATGAAGCCAGTATGAATGGCAATGAAGCAATCTTTGTGAAAGACTGCTAGGAAAGATCATGCCCACAAGAGCCAGGGACGGTCACCAGCAATGGTAATTCTTTTTGCACAACCGTCTCCGAATACCAGACTAAAACAAAGGTTAAAAATTGCCGAGGTCCCATCCTGTTAATGATTTGCAAAGTCAGCACAGCTATTTCTGGAAATCCCTTGTACCACTGGAAGAAATAAAAATGATTGCAGCATACAATGAAAATACCAAAAAGTTTGTGTCCTCTCCTGGGGTCAGCAGTTGAATCAACACTGGTTAGGAAATGCCCCTTCTGTTTCAGCACTAATGAAGACGAGTACTTGCATCCACTGAAACACTATCTCAGCAGAAGCAAAACATGATGAAAACCACGCTTATTAAGCCCATGAGCAGGTTTGAGGAATTACGTAGAAATATTTCGAGACTGGTCACGTCACAAAATACTTTGGCAACTACTGATTTTAACGAGCGTCTGAATGGCGAGGTGCCTATTAACCTGCAGTAAGCATCCTCCATTGCAGTCTACAGCTGAAAACTTGAGAGTTGGTGCTTTCTTGTAAACAAGGTTCAATTATTCAATGAAGGTGAATGAAATGATCATCAGGAAAGAGATGAAGGGACCTCTTCCACACATTCCAGGGCAGGGTGACCTTTGGAATATCAGAGACAGGACATCATGTCGAGGTTGTACAGGACATTAGTGAGGTCTCTTCTGGAATACTGTGTCCAGTTCTGGTTGGCCTGTTACAGGAAGGATATTATTAAACTAGAAAGAGTTCAGAAAAGATTTACCACAATGTTGCCAGGAAGGGAGTTTGAGTTATATAATTAAAAAAAAGGCTGGGGCTTCTTTCACTGGAGCTTAGGAAGTTGAGGGGTGACCTTACAGAGGTTTATAAAATCATGAAGGGCACAGATCAGGGGAATAAGCAAAGGTCTTTTCCCTAAGATGAGGTGAGATAAAAATTAGAGGGCATATTTTTAAGCTAAGAGGAGACAGATTTTAAAAGGATATGAGGAGCAATGCTTGTTACATAGAGAGTGGGTCACATGTGGAATGAACTGCCAGTGGCAGTGCTGGATGCAGGTACAGTAACAATGGTTAAAAGACACTTGGATAAGTACATGATTAGGAAAGGTTTGGAGGGATATGGGTCAGGAGCAGGCAGGTGGGACTCGTTTATGTTAGGTTTATGCTTTGCATGGACTAGTTGGACCGAAGGGTCTGTTTCTGAGCTGTATGACTGTGACCAGGATTGCAGAGAATGAGGGAATTCAGAGCTGTGGTGAGACTGTGAGGAACTGACGGAGGATATCGAGAGGAACTGAATGGAGATCTTCAAAAATACCCTGAGCCCAGGACGCATTGTCTTGCTACTGAAAGGGTGACACACTTTATCTCCAACAGCACCAAAAGGCTCGATAGAACATAAAAAATAGAACAATACAGCGCAGAACAAGCCCTTCGGCCCTCTATGTTGCGCCGACCTGTGAACTATTCTCAGCTCGTCCCCCTACACTATCCCAAAATCATCCACGTTAAATACATTCAGGACAAAGCAGCTCTGCGGGGAAGACAGTGATGGAGAGACAATGTTACTAGACTAGTAATCCAAAGGCTCAGGCAAATATCTCAGGAACATGGGTTCAAACCTCAACGTGGCAGGTGGTGAAACATTTACAAGGATTTTGCCAGGGTTGGGAGGATTTGAGCTATAGGGAGATGCTGAATAGGTTGGGGCTGTTTTCCCTGGAGCATCGCAGGCTGAGGGGTGACCTTATAGAGGTTTATAAAATCATGGAGGGGCATGGATAGGCTAAATAGACAAGGTCTTTTCTCTGGGGTGGGGGAGTCCAGAACTAGAGGGCATAGGTTTAGGGTGAGGGGGAAAGATATAAAAGGGACCTAAGGGGCAACTTTTTCACGCAGAGGATGGTGCGTGAATGGAATGAGCTGCCAGAGGAAGTGCTGGAAGCTGATACAATTACAGTATTTAAAAGGCATCTGAATAGGTATATGAATAGGAAGGATTTACAGAGATATGGGCCAAGTGATGGCAAATGGGACTAGATTAGGTTAGGATATCCGGTCAGCATGGACGAGTTGGACCGAAGGGTCTGTTTCCATGCTGTATATCTCTATGACACTATATACTCAATTAATAAATGTAGAACATTTATACAATGGTGACCATAAAAAAACTATCACTGATTGCCCCAAAGGAAATCCCTCATGCTGTTTAGGAAAGGGACTCTGCTATCCTTACCCAAACTCATGCGATGATATAATGGCTTTAAGAGGTGTATTTTGTCCTTGCCTTTTTTAGTGTAAAGAGCTTGGGACAAAGGTGGAGCAGTCTGCTTTAAGCCAATGAAGTAAACAGCTGGTCAGGCCTTGGGTTTTTTATATAAAAGTTGGAACAGTAAAAGCAGCCTGAATGAGTGGGGTCAAGCTCTCACAGAACCAGGATTTTTGTCTTAGCTTTCATTAGCTGTTGGGGTAGTGAAAGCCAGTTACATCTCACTCTCTGTTACAACTAAAAGCTGAGATTCTCTTCCTGCTGCCAGAATTCCATGTGAGACAATCTACTTTACTGAATTTGTCTTTGCCGAGGGTATGTTTATGGGATGTTACTGTATTGGAAATTAATTTTAAGTATTTTGATAGAGTTAAGCCAATTCATTTCTTTTTGTTTTGACTGTATTTTAGCATTAGAGTGCAGGAAGTGTGTTTTGCTTCAAACCTGATTGTTTGACCAATTGAGTTGTATCTGGAACCCAATACCTGGCACTTGCATTTATAATAAGAAAAAGTTACAGTCTAGGCTACCTCCTCAACATGTTTTCAGGGGATTTGGTCTGGTCCATAATGCACATCACCCCAGACACATGGCAATGTGATTAACTCTTGACCGACTTCTGAAAGGGTGTAGAAAGCATCTCAGTCGAAGGCCAAATCCAGATGAACAATAAATGCTTTGCCAGCGACGTCCACATCAAATGGAAGAATAACAAAAGTCCTGCTTGACTAGCACATTAGCCAAGTTAAATATGGACTCAGGAGAACACAGCAGCTGCAGTGGGCATTATCCAAAAGACGACTTGCAGCAACTCAGCACAGCGCTAACCGTCTGCAAAGGCATACCCAGCCTGTAGATGGGAGCGTTACTGCGTACAAGTTCCCCTTCTAACCACACATCATCTCACCTTGGAGATCCCACCCTTCACCGTCAGTGAATTGAAATTCTGGGAGTATCCAACAGCATCATGGGAGTATTGCCCATCATCATGCTCTCAAGGACAATGTGGCAGCACGGTGGCTCAGTGGTTAGCACTGTGGCCTCACAGCCTTAGGGTCCCAGGTTTGATTCCAGCCTCAGGTGACTGTCTGTGTGGAGTTTGCACATTCTCCCCATGTCTGTGTGGGTTTCCTCCGGATGCTCTCAGAACCAGGTTTGACCTTCATAAGGTTTCCCTCTCTGTAGCTGTTACTTGGTCTGTTGGGTCTTGCTCATAACCTTTCACAGGATGTGGCCATCACCAGCAGGGCCAGCACTTGTTGCCCATCCCTATTTGCAGGGAAACGGCTTGCGAATGGCATTTCAGAGAACAATTAAGAGTCAGCCACACTGCAGTCAGCTCAGTGGTTGGCATTGCTGCCTCACAGCATCAGGAACACAGGTTCGATTCCAGTCTTGGACAACTGTCTACGCGGAGTTTGCACATTCTCCCTGTGCATGTGTGGATTTCCTCTGGTGCTCCAGTTTCCTCCCACAGTACAAAGATGTGCAGGTCAGATGAATTGGCAACGATACATTGCCTATAGTGTTCAGGGATGTGTAGGTTAAGTGCATTAATCAGGGGTAAATGTAGAGCAATAGGTTTGGGGAACGGGTCTGGGTGGGTTACTCTTAAGAGGGTCATGTGGACTTGTTGGGCCGAAGGGCCTGTTTCCACATTGTAGGGATTCTGTAAAAAAAAAAAGACTTTGAGATAGCCATGGGAAATACAGGGTCACATGGATAGGGTAGAGGGATGGTTCTGGTTGGGAAGCTGTTTGTAGGGTCATTGTGGGCTGAATGGCCTGCTTCCATACTGTCAGGATTCTATGAATTGGGAATAGGCAATAAATGCCAGGCTTGGCAGGGAATGTGCCACAAAGGATTGAAAAGTAAATCTCTCTGTAACACCTCCCTTGGGCGATTCTCCTCCACAACAAATCGTTTAACTCACATTGACATCGCTAATGTTCCAGTTCAAGCCCCTCCCTTGGGCAGTGTGTTTGAGAAACAACGCGGTTGTCAAGGAAACTATTCTGGTTTTTGCCACTGCCTGCCACTGCATCATGTTAAGATGCCATTGATGGACCAGAGAGGGTCTGACAGCAGACATTAACCACATTGGTAACCATGAGTAATTATCAAAATGTCTCCCCACCCATCTGGCTAAGTGGGAACTATTCCCACCATCTGTGGACCAAGCTTTAGATCTTATTTTTCACGGCGTGTTCTTGTATTTTCCCCAGTCTGAGAACTGAGGTAATCCTTCAGTTATTAACTGAGTTACAAATGTAGAAAATGGATTTCAAGCCAGAAAATTACATATAGGGCACCAAATGCACTGAAAGTCCATACCCCCAAACTAACACTCCAAATATGGGATGTCTTAACTATCAGAAAAATACTGGGTAGCTTTGTATTCTAGGCCTGCTCATCCAGGTCTTCCTCATTGTATCTCTGAGGTTCCGAGCACTACAAATATCAGCCAATCAGAGGCCTGTTGCTCCAAATGTGCCCAAACTATGTGGTGTGAATGTATTTTTTAAAAGTAATTTTATGTAATGTTTGAACGTAAATATGATAGTAATGCAAAGAAATGTTTGAAACATATCCACTGTCTGCAATCGTCTTCCCCATCTCGTTACCACGGTGATGTTGAACATAAGGGTCCCAACACCTTAAAAATCCAATTTGTGTTGCCAGCTCTCCCTGACTCCCCAGAAATGAAAGGTTAACCATTAGCAAGTGAATCTGAGGAAAGCAAATCACAGAGGCATTGAAAGATGATCCCCCCCCCCCCTCCACCTTTGTCTTTCAGTGCCATCGTTTAAATGCTTTATTGGAGATCAGAGGCAAATAAACAGGTTGTTTGGTTACCTGCTGTAACCTCCCTGAATTTGTATTACCAGAGATAACAACTGGGGTGAACAGGAGTTATATATACATAAAAAATAGAGAGAGAGAGAGAGCGCGAGAGAGCGAGGGAGAGCGCGAGCGAGAGCGCGAGCGAGAGAAGGGGGGGGAAGAGAGGGG